>NC_060130.1:858958349-859261379 GCF_021461395.2 Schistocerca americana | reverse complement strand
AGGGTAACAAATTAATTTGGGACGGCGTGCTAGTTTATGTAGATTTACTCTAGAAAGCAACTGTATGAGCTGAAACTAGCTGTGTTTTATGGTGTGACCAACAAGAATCCTACTAAATTACACGTTAGGTGGAAGAATGTCACCTGCAGTTAACAAATGAATGGCTGTAGTGCGTTATACATAGATGTATTAATTAATTAATTGCATATTCTGATTTGTTTCAGTACTTATTGCTGTTTATGTTAAGAATTGACATACAATACAGCTGGTGGTTGTCCATATTCGCACCTGCGAATACATTTCATATCTTTCATGGCGGCTGTTGCCGCCGCATTGCCTATTCTATAGGACATGTATGCATATCAGAAGGAACATTGGATCGTAATTCGAAATAACACAGGCACTGCATTATCGTATTTCTTCCCTTGCCTGAGACATTGAACAATCGTGTGTGAGACCAACTAATGTCCGTAAGTCTCTACGTGAATGCCCTTTTCTCCTTCTTCCTCGTTGATACCACTTTGAAAGACGTAAATAGGAGGAAGTGACACGTTCTCCGACTCCCCTTGGAATACAGCCTCTCAAAATTTTAACAGTATACCTCTACATGGTACAAAATGCATCTCTGGTGCCGTCTATGGATATATAAACATCAACAAGAGTTTTGCATCACCCCAGTTCCCAGAACTCTTGAAGATAGACGTTGACTGTGGATATTTTATCACAGACACAGTCCCTTTGACTAATCAAAGATGCCACTAAACCCGCCCAAAGATGTAAACAACCATGCAATGAGCAGCGCCTATTAGACGGAAGGGGTCCGACAGCCGATCAACTCCAGTCATTCCACCAGGAAGGAGGTACACGGCTCGTGGTATCTATAGTTCAACCATGCCTAGACGCTCCACCCCGCTGTTCGATGGTGTCCGCATTGCTACTTTGTGCCAGGAAGGGATCTCAACAAGGGAAGTGTCCAGGCGTCTCGGAGTGGACCAAGTCACATTGTTCGGACATGGAGGAGATAAAGAGAGACAGGAATTGTCGATGACGTGCCTCGCTCAGGCCGCCCAAGGACTGCGACTGCAGTGGGTGACCGCTACCTACGGATTATAGCTCGGAGGAACCCTGACAGCAATGCCACCATGTTGAATAATGCTTTTCGTCCAGCTATAGGACGTCGTGTTACGACTCAAACTGTGCACATTAGGCTGCATGATGCGCCAACTCACTCCTGACGTCCATGGCGAGGTCTATCTTTGCAACCATGACACCATGCAGCGCGGTACAGATGCGACCAACAATATGCCAAACGGACCACTCAGAATTGGCGTCACGTTCTCTTCACCCATGAGAGTCGCATATGCCTTCAACCTGACAATCATCAGAGACCTGTTTGGAGGCAACCTGGTCAGACTGAACGCCTTAGACACGCTGTCTAACGAGTGCAGCAAGGTGGAGGTTCGCTGCTGTTTTGGGGGTGGCACTATGTGGGGCCGATGTACGCCACTGGTGGTCATGGAAGCCGTTGTAACGGCTGTACGATACTTGAATACCATCCTCCGACCGATAGTGTAACCATATCGGCAGCATATTTGCGAGACATTCATCTTCATGGACGACAATTCGCGCCCCCATTGTGCACATCTTGTGAACGACTTTCATCAGGAATACGACATAGCGCGACTAGAATGGCCATCACGTTCTCCACACATGAACCCTATCGTACATGCCTGTAATAGATTGGAAAGGGCTGTTTATGGACTACGTGACCCACCAACCACTTTGAGGGATCTACGCCGAATCGCCGTTGAAGAGTGGGACAATCTGGACTAACAGTGCCTTGCAGAACTTGTAGATAGTATGCCACAACAAAGACAGGAATGCATCAGTGCAAGAGGACGTGCTACTGGGTATTAGTGGTACAGGTTTGTACAGCAATCTGAAGGTCTCGCTGTAAGGTGGTACGACATGCAGTGAGCAGTAAAAAGGACGGCAATGATGTTTATGTTGATCTCTATTCCAGTTTTCTGTACAGGTTCTGGAACTCTCATAACCGAGGTGATGGAAAACTTTTTTTTATGTGTGTAGTTTGTTGAACATTTCTGTAACGATCTCGGGCTTAGTAAACGAAACCCTGACGAAGTGCGTTGCTCTTCGTCGGATCTTTCCCACCTCTCCTACTATTCCAATCTAGGAAGAGTTCCAGACTGACGACAAAACTCAAAAATCTGTAGAAAGATTGTCTGCAATTCACTTTTGACTTCGTTCCAGGAGATAGCATAAAGATATTTCAAATGGTTCAAATGGCTCTGAGCACTATGGGAATTAACTTATGAGATCATCACTCCCCTTGAACCTAGAACTACTTAAACCTAACTAACCTAAGGACATCGCACACATCCATGCCCGAGGTATGATTCGAACCCTCAACCGTAGCGGTCCCGCGGTTCCAGACTGAAGCGCCTAGAACCGCTCGGCCACTCCGGCCGGCCCTAAAGTTAGTGCCAAGGCTTTCCCGACAACCAGTTATATATGATCATTCCTCTTTCAATTACTTCGGCGGTTATCTCTAGCCCGTAGCTCGTGGTCGTGTGGTAGCGTTCTTGCTTCCTACACCCGGGTTCCGTGGTTCGATTCCCGAAGGGTTTAGGGATTTTTTTCTGCCTCGTGATGTCTGGGTGTTGTGTGGTGTCCTTAGGTTAATTAGGTTTAAGTAGTTCTAAGTTCTAGGGGACTGATGACCATAGATGTTAAGTCCCATAGTGCTCAGAGCCATTCTTTTTGTTAATTCTAGGTATATTACGATTGTTACTGTTACCAGCGATTCATCATCAATCAGTGTAACGCAACAGTAATGGATTTTATTTACCATTTATGTCTGATCCCAGTCTCTGAACCAAGCAAAGAGTCTTTTCTGATTTCCTGCATTTCGAAACAGTAATGATATGCACAACAGCATGATGGGCGAAGAGCTTCAGAAACCTTCTCAGGTTACCTTCTGGAACATTTCCGTATATTATAAACAGTGATGATCCTATAAAACTCCTTTTGGATATTACCGTAGTTACTTTTATATCTACCGATTGCTTCCTTTTAAGAACAACATACTCAGATCTATCTGTTAGTAAGTCCGGAATTCAGTCATACATCTGTACGATACTCAGTAAGATTATTTTATGTTCATTTCTCGGCTCTACCGTACTGTATGGAATGCCTTCTGGAAGGGAAGAAAACGGTAGCGACCTGAGCACTCTGGATATCAGAGTACAGCTTCGATTCAAATAGCAGCAGCAGTTTCATTTCAATTTCGACTATCACGACCGGTGTCGGCCACCAGGTTCATTTTCAAGTGGTTACGTATCTAGCGTTATCGGAATACGCAGAGTACACCTAATAAATATTCAGAAGCGATAAGTTGTACTTATGTTTACAGCAGCGCTGCCCTTCAAGTATAGCGTAAAGATTGAGACAGCCTGACTTGTAGCATCATCACCGAAATTTTTCAGGATTCCGGAAGATACTGGCGAAGCTTAAGGCGCAAACATCCGTTAGTAAATCAGCAGCTCGTGTTACCGTGATTATCATTGCTGTCTCTTAATTACGGAGCTACGGCTTCGGTTCCCGGTCGAGTCGGGGAATTTCGCCTCCCCAGATTGTGTGTGTTGTTCTTATCATCAGCATCATATCATCATTGACGCCCAAGGTACCGAAGTGGGGTCAAATAAAATAAATCTCATGCACCAGGCAGCTCAACTCACCAAAACCGGACTCTAGGCCAAATATGTCATACGTCGTTCATTTCTTTCGTGAGAATCATCTTGTGGCAGTTAAACGGGTTGGTGGGCTGAGCGCAGTGTTAAGTGTGCACGTTCGACGCCTCTTGTTGTATCTTAGTTAATATGTATTTGTCGACCTGCCAGTTTAGATGGTCTTCAACTTCGGAACCAGTGTTACTCTCCTTTGCCGGTCGGCGGCTTCATTCACCTGACGGAGAAACAGCAGGAAGCGCGAGTAGGATAGTATTTATTTCGGTGAAGGCCACGTATGAAGTTAGAAATTATTCAGCGCCAGTCTGTTGGTGGAACTTTAATCTGTTTACAGGGCATTTGGGAGTTTCCGTTACGAATTTCTAGTACTTGTAGAGGGGCGTGAATAAATAATGTTGTGGATAGGAACCCATGTCCATAAAGGTAGCGTTCTGCTCTACAACTCCCGAATTTGGAGAAGATGTACTGCGATGAAGAGAACCATTCAACGAGTACTCGAACGTGTCTAATGGGTGTTAGCGACTGTATCGTCTAGAACGTTCTGTGCGACCAACAGCTACATCCGTACGACGTGCAGCCGCGCGGGATTAGCCGAGCAGTCTTGGGGCGCTGCAGTCATGGACTGTGCGGCTGGTCCCGGCGGAGGTTCGAGTCCTCCCTCGGGCATGGATGTGTGTGTTTGTCCTTGGAATAATGTAGGTTAAGTAGTGTGTAAGCTTAGGGACTGATGACCTTAGCAGTTAAGTCCCATAAGATTTCACACACATTTGAACATTTTCGTACGACGTACAAAAGGTACATGTTATGGGTGCAGCCTATATTCCACAACGTGTTGGCAACTGAGAGTGGTTCCGGCACCTTTGCATCGATAGACCCCTATGTCCACGTCAAGTGCCGTTCACAGATGAATGTAAGTTCACCAGGGACTGTGTTCTGAATTCGCGAAACAGCCAGGCCTGGGCAGGCGTCATCAAGGCTAATGCTGGGTCAACATCGTACTGAATTCCTTTATTACCGATAGAGGACGGCACGAATTTGCAAGTCATTTTCAGCCAGGTATTCGGATACTTTTAATCACATAGTGTACGACACTTTGTCAGTATTTTTAAAAAGCTATCTTGCCTGTTAGTAGGCCAAAGAAATGTTATCTATCGCCACAAAAGTCATAACTGTGCATGACTCAATTTTTGAAAAACTTCTAAGAGTATCCACAATGAGAAAAATTAGATCCATTCTGCAGGCATTGCTATGACGATGTAGACGGGAAAATTGGTAGGCCATACACTACACGACGCCATATTATGTTTCATACCAGGCAGTACAATAAAAAAACACCAAAGGAAAACGTAGCGAATTTTAATTTGCGACATCTTAAAAATGACTATCACGGATTTGAAAATAAAATATTTTTATCGGATGAGCCAAAACCTAAACGACTCTGATTCTTTTAGATTTATTACTTGCGAGTCATGATGAATAGTAAGTGAGAAGATCGAAGAGGAGGACGAGGGAGGGTGAGAGCAGCTGTCGCGTCGCGGCGCGGCACTGGAGGCGTCATAAAGGCTGCCGCCGCCACGGCCACCCTTAAGGGCACCGCAGGGCCGCCAACTTCAAACTCACGCTCATTATGGCCGCTCCCGGCACTCTCAAACTCGCTGCTCCGCTTTCGCGCAATGACTTCACCCCGGTAAGGACGCTCCGCCTCTTTATGACGTTTCCAAGAAATTACTGAACTAATCCCTGTGCACCGAGAAAGAATATCGACCGTTGCGTCCTTTAGGTAAAGGAATTAACGAGTAAAGCAATATTCACCTGATAGACAAGACCTGTAAAAGAGGAGGTATTCTTCAAAATGCTTACAATACACAAAAAGTAAATACGAATAAAAGTCGAGAACAAGTAATACATGTCAAATGTTCTCTGAAGTTTTCTGGAAAGTAAATGCGCGTTAAGGTGTTTATGTAATATAAGTAAAAATTGTCAGAATGTTCACGTGCTAGACGGCCTGCCTATGAACTAAACCAACTGAAGGAAACATTCAAATTTTCGGACTGTTACCCACCCATTTATGAAATAAATAACTACAGTATTTTCGTTATTCCAGTCACGTTGAAACTTGTAATCATTAACTGTTTCTAAGTAATTGTTACATCCTTATAACCCGTATTGAATGAGAGTGTAAGGTACTGTTCAGGACACGCACTCCAACATCACTCATATTGACCTAAAAATAATATCTCTTTCTTTTTCATAACAGTTAAAGTATTCCCTAATTGTAATTTTCACAGCAAACCTGTGGCCATACGATATTCAGTATCTACTTAGCCTCCATCCCTTTTCGCAGTTCACTGTTTCAGAACACCACAAGATACTAAACTGTAGTTTTTTTTCGATATCAGAAACATCACTGGATCTCGACAAACATAAGACATTATCCTATGCACATACTAACCCGAGAATACCAACCTTCTCGAAACAGTTGTAAGAAGAAAAGATATCTATTTCCTTGTGCAAATACAAGTTTTATTTGACTCTGAAAATCATCACCTCCAAAGACACTTGAAAGTTATATTTCGAAAGGAGGTGCTACCAAAATTGCTTCTAATTGCCTCACAACAGTCAACTGGAGTTAAAAACATACAGATATTTTGTTACCTAAATACTATATTTAAGAACAATAAGAGATCAGTGTGATACAATATTATAGAAAATGAGAATGCTACATTTTGATGGCTTTCATTTAGGTTTTAAAAGTACAGTTCTCTCGAAAATTAAACAAGTCATCATGACTTTTAGAATGAACAAATTCCCTGAATTTTTCCCCGCTTTTACAATATCATCATTTGTCGGTGGAAGATTTCCTAGGTTATCAACGGAGTATCAGCGTAATATTCATGATAAATTTCACTATGATCTGAGTCGCCATATTCTGACGACACTGTCACTTAGATGATAACCCGATAATATCTCGTTAATTTCCCAGCCACACTAAATTCTGTAGTGGTGCTACAGTTCTAATAGTGTATCAGGCAAGGACGGAAGCAGATAAAATATTCTCCTTGGTGAGGTATATATAAATGTAAACAACTGAAAATATTATGAGACGTTTCAAGACGCTGTGAAATGACCTTTGGGAAATGAGAGTAACATCTGTCAGTATTAATACTGGAAGAGCAGAATACCTAACTTAACCGAAGCTCTTTCGTGTTAGATTCTCGCGATAACTTCCATACGAATAAACTTGGCGTAATTTATCAGCAAGCTGTAGACATGCTGTAGCGCAGCAACAACACCAACTATTAGTTTTATATAAAGGGTCCTTCCCTCCATAACTTGTTTATACTATTTTATTTAACGAAATTTAATGTCCTTAGTACTGTTTCTAAGGACCGGAAGGTGACTGTTGGTCAACTCTTTAATTTTCTCATGGTGTATTTTACCTATTTGTCAGCCGTGTTATTTACTTTGCTGTCATATTTGATATCTTGCACTAACGAGTTTCAGTATATACATATCGATACAAGCCTACGTGAAACCTGTTAACTACGTCACTTTGTTGAACGCAGTCTTTGGCGAGTCGGTCTCGTTCTCGATCAGTAGGAAGTGTTGACTGGTTGCACGCCATGTGGTTACTTTCTTTAAAGTCAGTTAAAATTCAAGTGTAGTCCTAGTCTTTTCCTGGTTGTAAGTTTGAGAGCTGCTTTCGAAGTCACACACCACTTTGATGGAAATCACCTTTCTTTGAGGAAGATTCTTGTTGTTGATGAGACATTAACAAGAACAAGGCATCTGGTAAGATCAAGCCTATTTATATTCAGTGCTGAGGTATAATTTGCTTGTAAGGATAGCTGGCTACTATCGTTCTGCACTTAGGTATTCCATCCCACGTTTATGTACAGTGGAACCGGTGCAAGTAGGTGGGGAATTTATAATTGATCAGAAGCTATTAACTGCATCAGTGATATCCTAATTCTGATCCGTGCTATCACAAATTCATTGCTGTTAACTGTTAATGGAGTTTAAGAGTAATATTTGCGCTGATGGTCGTGGATTAGGCATCACAGCGACATTGTCTTGGTTCCTAAGGATAAGTGTAGTTTAGACTACCGCTAAGACGCTGTAACGAGGTTTAGATGCCTTTAAAAGACAATATATTCCTTCTTACAACACCCTTGTGAACTCATTTCTCAGAAACGCATTACCGTTTATACTTTCTTTATTTAAATGTGCCACGCTAGTAAGTCGCCATCTTGCCTTGCTACGGCAAAAAACCCGTAACCAGTATGGTGGGTTCTGGGAGCCCCAGTCAGTTTTATTTATTCTGTAATTTCCATAGAGGCTGCTACCTTTCAGGCAGTAGCTTCTGAGCTGTTGACAGCAGTGATTTAGGAGTTTTATTCAATTATTAGTGGAGCGTGCGGTCCGTGTGACTCAACCATACCAATAGTCAAACTATTTTATTAAAAATAATTGATATTGTTTCACTCAAAAATGGCATATTCACAGTGATGGTCGATGAATTTTAGTAATCCCAGTTTTCTGGAATGACTGGAAGGTGCTATGAGCGACTGTGGAAGTGATCAGAACTTTGATCCAGATTTGGAAAGTGACCATGATTTGAATGTGGAGTTAGATGGTTGGTTGGTTGTTTTGGGGAAGGAGACCAGACAGCGTGGTCATCGGTCTCATCGGATTAGCGAAGGAAGTCGGCCGTGCCCTTTCAGAGGAATGATTTAGGGAAATCACGGAAAACCTAAATCAGGATGGCCGGACGCGGGATTGAACCGTCGTCCTCCCGAATGCGAGTCCAGTGTCTAACCACTGCGCCACCTCGCTCGGTTGGAGTTAGATTATGGGACCGATGACAAACAGGAATATGAAGCCGATTCAGGTATTTCTTTGGAAAATTTGGAACAAGGATGCAGTGTGCAGGAAAATGTTGCATCTCATTTCATGACAGGTCAAAATTATTTTGGAAAAAATAGGTTCAATTGGTGTTCCACGAACTCGTTCCCACAATGTAATTGTCCATTTACCAGGAGGTATAGGCCCCGCTAAACAAGCTGGAAAAAGTTGCTCTGAGCTGGCTGCTTGGTCTTGTATTTTTGTAAATGGCATTTTAGATTAAATACTATCATGCTCAAATAAAAAAATGGAGGCCATAAGAAATAAATTTACAGATACTCGGAATCAGATATTGATATTGTGGAGTTGAAAGCATTCCTTGGCCTTCTCTTTTTCACGGCTATTTACAAATGGCGAAGATTTGAACTCAATATTTGCAGCTTATGGGACTGGCAGAGAAATTTTTAGACGCTCTATGTCAGAGAGAAGATTTGAAATAATTTTAGCTTCCCTCCGTTTTGACAACTCAATTACTAGAAAGGAGCGTACAAAAACAGACCCAACCGCAGCAATTTCTCATATATTTAATCTATTTCTAAAAAATTGTGAAGAAAATTAGTCTATTAGTGACGAAGCATGCATCGATGAAATGCTTATTGGCTTTCGAGGCAGGTGTAAATTTAGAATGCATAGTCCAAATAAGCCAAGAAAATACGGTATGAAAATTCTTCCAATGAATGAAGCAAGAACTCAATATTTTTTCGATGGATACATTTATGCTGGCAAAGGAAGTGATAGTAATACTTTGTCAGAAGAAGAGAAAAAACTGCCAAAACTAACGCAGGCTACCCGTAGGTTGACAAAATCAATCGAAGGAATAGACCGCAATATCACGGCTGACAATTGGTTCCCATTCATTTAAGTTGTAAGGGAGTTGAGGAAAAGGGGACTTTCTTATATTGGGACATTGAAGAAAAGTAAAAAAGAAATTTCTTCCCTCAAAAACAAGGAAATCAGGAAAATCAGTTTTAGACTTTGGGTAAAATTTTACTTTAGTATCCTATGTCCCCAAACAAAGAGAGGCGGCCGGCCGGAGCGGCCGAGCGGTTAAAGGCGCTACAGTCTGGAACCGCACGACCGCTACGGACGCAGGTTCGAATCCTGCCTCGGGCATGGATGTGTGTGATGTCCTTCGGTTAGTTAGGTTTAAGTAGTTCTAAGTTCTAGGGGACTTATGACCACAGCAGTTGAGTCCCATAGTGCTCAGAGCCATTTGAACCATTTGAACCAAGAGAGGCAGTGGTTTTAGTTTCCTCGATGCATCGCAGTGGTGTTGTTAATGACGAAACTGGAAAGCTTGAAATAATACATTATTATAATTCCACGAAAGGATAAATCGATGCTCTTGACGAAAATGCGCAGTATTTCCTACAAACAGAAGAAGCAGAAGGTAGCCCCTTACTGTTTTTTACGCAATGTTGAATATTTCTTCTGTAAATTCGTATGTGATTTATTCATCATTGCCGGAAAATAGACAATTATCAAGGTCAGACTTTATTATATATTTGGTGTTGAACGGCATTGCAGTACACCAACAAGCGCGGATTGTGCCAAGAGTGTCTGTCAAAACTACCTGAAACATTGTTTGTGAATTGTATAATATTTTTGTCCACATTTTTAATGTTCTTCATATAGTAAATAATAGAAACCAGTCACTATTTTTCGTGATTTTTCATGTAATCATGTCTTAATTTTAATGTTTAATACTCTGTAATTTTCACTTTTACAGTTTTGAGTTTTATTAAATATACTTTTTGTAAATTCAAAATTTACATTTATTGTGTTCAGTCCGATTTATATATCTCTAGATATGATGTGTGACTGTAAAAGTATGGTTTTAAATTTGACTGACCATTAGCAAGGTACATTTTGAATTAACAAATATTGGGTTTCTGGCGACCCCACCTAACCGGTTATGGAAAACTTATGGACCATACCAGTTACAGGTAAAACATGCTGTTCACTGTCATATTAATGAACTGCAACTCAAATGCAGAGTATGCGCTGAGAATTACCAGCAGCTATGTGATTCCATAATGTTCTAGAAGCTTCATTACGTATGAAGACATTTTGTATCCACACAGACGGTAGGGGGCAATATAGTTTTTGTAACTTACTTATTTTTGGCCCTTTGCAGTTTCCACAACAGATCAATGTTGAGAGCGAAGTACAAAGAGAAATTCGTAATGTAAATTATGAAGACAAAATTACGACCCAGGTTTCGAACCGGACTGGTTCCATGGGAGAATGATATACACGGAAATTTATCGAAAGCTGGACAACGGCATAGTTAACAACGGTAAGTTCTTAATGCATTTAAAAACACAAACAGACTTCCCAGTTTTCCAACAGGGGAGGAAAATTTCCACGCATCTTACACGTCAAACTTGTGTACCGGTGTGTGTAGTTCGCGAGCCGGTAATAGTTACATACATCGAACCGGTAAAGTTAAGCAGTTAATCTTGTAGTGAGGGGGTCGCAACCAGTTTCTTATACAAGGTCGCCTTTGGGGCAGAGTACTTCCTGTAGGCCAGAATAATGTGGTTCACATCCGCCACCGCCGATGTCACCAGATTACAGCGTCCAGAAGCGATGGTTTTCGACTGGTGTAGGTGGTTGGGGTAACAGGGAGAACTCTGTAGAGAAGCCCCTTTAGTAGGCTGCTTGTAGTATCGTAGGTAATGTTACATTATCATTTCGTAAATTAGATGATGGGTTGTGTACGCCGCCTCGCAGAGAAACATTAAACCTGAAGATATAAATGACAGTACGTGAGTACACTGCAAGTGGGTACTGGAATGGCAAGCTGTCGCAGCTTGTGGACATGTTGAGCAAAGCTACACATAGTTAAACAAAATAAAGATGCACAACAAGGAAATTATCTGAATGGGACGGAAATCGGTAGATGTGTTGTATATATGAAGACAAACAAATGACTACAACTGCAGAAAAATCGGATGATTTATTGAAGAGAAAGAGGTTAACAAATTGTGAAAGTCAGTAACGCTTCGGTCCACGTCTGGCCCATATGCTAGCAGTTCTTCAGCTTGGCATTGATTGATAGAGTTGTCGGATGTCCTTCTGAGGGATATAGTGCCAAATTCTGTCCAATTGGGGCCTTAGATCGTCAAAATCACGAACTGGTTGGAGAGCCGTGCCTCAGATGGGGAGAGATCCGGCGACCTTGATGGCCTAGGCAAGGTTTGGCAATCACGAAGACTAGCACTAGAAACTTCCTCCGCGTGCGGGCGGGCATTGTCTTGCTGTAATGTAAGTCCAGCAGAGATTGCCACGAAGGGCAACAAAACGGAGCGTAGAATGTCGTTGCCGTACAGCAGTGGTGTAAGGGTGCTGCGGATGAGAACCAAAGGAGTACTGCTATGAAATGAAATGACACCCCAAACATCAGTTCTTCTTGTCGGATAGCATGGCATGAGACAGAGAGATAGGTATCCCACCGCTGTGCGGAGCGTCTCCAGACCCGTCTTCACTGGCCGTCGAAGCTCAGTTCGAAGACAGCTATAGTCCAGTCAGTGGGATTCCAGTCCGAAGATGTGTATGGAGACGACATGGACGGCAGTGTTATACCAACCTGACTTTGGCCCGCTGTACAGAGGGACAACCAGGAGTGATGGTCTGGGGTGCCATTTCCTTTCATAACAGAAACTCTATGATTTCATCAACGGTACACTTAAACCACAGCGATATGTGCAGGATATTCTGCTCCCCTTTGCTGCCATTCGTGGGAAGTCATTCTCAGCTTACATTTCAGCAAGATAATGCCCGTCACACGGCGAGAGTTTCTCCTGCTTGTCTTCATGTTTGCCATATTCTACCTCGACCAGCAAGGTCCCCGGATCTGTCCCCAGCTGAGAATGATTGGAGCATTATGGAAGGGTCCTCAAACCAGATTGTGATTTTGACGATCTAACGCCCCATTTGCACAGAATTTGGCACGATATCCCTCAGGAGAACATCCAACAACTATATCAATTAATGTCAAACCGAGTAACTGCTTGTATAGAGGATGGAGGTGGACCAACACGTTATTGAATTGCTCCATTTCTAAAGATCTTTCTCTTGAACAAATCATCCAAATTTTCTGAAATATTAATCATTTGTTTGTCTGTACATTTACATAATTTCTTCATGATGTGTCGTTTCTTTATCTTACAGTGTACGTACGTGACTACGTTCGAACACTGTGCCAACTGCTCAGCGATATGACGGCAGAGTGCAATGCCGATGCAGGCGCAAATGTTTAGGAGCACAAAGTTTCAAACAAATTGTGAATTTGGAGCTCCGCAGCAGAGAAACCGAACGTGTTTCTTTGTTAGCTCAACAGCATCGTCATTTAAGATTGCAGTTGATACGAGATCAACGAGGTAGTATCGTGGATCAATGGAAAGCTGGCTTCTGGTCGGATGTGTCACGTTTCTTGTTAGACAATATCGATGGGCACGTCCGGATACGCCACCATCCAGGCGAACGGCTGATCAAAACACTCAACGCGTCACCGATGCAGACTGGAAGTAGCAGTATTATTCTATGGAGAACATTCATCTGGGATTTCATGGAACCTATGGCAGTAATTGAAGGCATCATGACAACTGCTGAATGCGTGAGCATTATTGTCTAGCTGCATCCGTTCATTCTTGAGGTCTCTCTGATGACGATGTCTTCTTCCAGCAGGATAACTGTGCGAGAAACAAGGGCAGTAGCGTGCTACTTTGGTCTGAGGAGCGTGATAGTAAACCAAGGCTCATGTATTGGCCACCAAATTCCCTGCATCTGAACCTGATAAAAAATCAGTATCTACATATTCACTCCGCAGGCCCCCACATGAAGTATAGCGGTGAATATCGTTTACCACCACTAGTCATTCACAACCCTGTTCCATTCGCAAATCGGGCGAGCGAAATCTATTTGCTTTTGTACGAGCTCTAACTTCTCCTACTTTTTCATCGCGATCCTTACGCGAAATGTACGTTGACAGCTGTCAGATCTATGTGCAGTCAGCCGGAAATGCCTCTTCTATATATTTTCTCTGTGTTGAAACTTCCTAGTAGAGTAAAACTGTGTGGTGGACTGAGACACGAATTCTGGACCTTTGCCTTTCGCAAGCAAGAACTCTACCTATCTTTTATTCTTCATTTTGTTCATCATTGTTATCAGCATCTGGTCTGGGCGAGCGTCACGGGGCACTCCTTAAAGTTCATCGGCGAGTACTTCACTCAGTTGTTTTATTACAGAGGGTAGCCTCCGACCGAACACGCTGACCTATCGTACCGTCAGCCCAAGCAAGGCTCACAACTCATCCTCACAGCCTTCCATCCGCCATTACCTCATTTCCTACCTTCCAAACTTCTCAGAGCACTTGTCTGCGAAAGACAAAGACGCCGACATTAAGTCACGGTCCGACACACAGTTTTATTTCGTCAGGAAGTTTTATATTAGTGCACACTCCGCATCAGAGTGAAAAATTCATTCATAATCACTATCGTTACGAGGAAAGAACGTTGTCTTCCATCCAGGGATTCCCATTTGATTTCATGAACCATTTCCTTAACACTCGTTTGTTGATCGAAGTACGCCTCTGAATTTCTTCATTGTTTTCCCTTAATACGTCGTGGTGAGGACCACAAACACTGGCCAGTACTCGAGAATGGGTCACACTGGTATTCTGCAGGCGTTCTCGTTTATAGAAGAGCTACCCGTTCCTAAAAGTCTCCCCGTAAATCGATGTCGACCATTCACCTTACCTACTACAAACCCTACATGCTCGTTCCATTTCATATCGTTTTGCAACGTTACGCCTAGATGTGTAATCGACGTGCCTGTGTCAAGCAGCATATTACTTATATTGTACTCGAACATTATGGGACTGTTTTTCCTACTCATCTGTATTAACTTACATTTTTCTATGCGTAGACCACACTGCTATTTATGACATCAAACAAATATTTATTCAAATTCATCATGTATCCTTCTATAGCAGGGCTTCACAACATACGTGCTAATGGAGCAAGCTGTGAGCAGCAAGGCGCGAGCACGGAGCAGCGCGAGCACGCTACCCCCACTACCGGACCAGAGTGGAGAGTGTGGAGAGTCACGTGGAGCACACAACAGCTGCCGCCAGTCAATGCATATCCGCGGCCACCTGCAGGGCTAACACTCACGAATTATTACTGCGACAAATGAAACAAATAAAGGAGAATGTACATGTGCCACATAATTTTATTAGCTTAGTGTATGCCTCTACATTCGTATTAGTTTGTCAACTGTTACACAATAAAATGTGTCACTGAAGTGTGGGATTCTCTGTTATCTTGTACTTTTTGCCCTTTACAATTGCGTCTATGTTCGGAGTAATTGTTCTTGTGCGTCATAGGCGCAGCGTGCAGTTTAAATTTCGATCAGACAATGCGTTTCTCAGGCGCGTCTTGTTACATTTCATTCCAAAGAACAGTTATTCACAAACATACATGTAACCGAACATTGATATTATTCCAGCCGCCAGTTTGTGCAAATGAGGAAATCTATCCTGAGGGAAGTGTCTGTAAAATGCCAAAATGTTTTTCTTGTTCCGAAATTTGTTCAAATGGCTCTGGGCACTATGAGACTTAACATCTATGGTCATCAGTCCCCTAGAACTTACAAGTACTTAAATCTAACTAACCTAAAGACAGCACACAACACCCAGTCATCACGAGGCAGAGAAAATCCCTGACCCCGCCGGGAATCGTACCCGGGAACCCAGGCGTGGGAAGCGAGAACGCTACCGCACGACCACGAGCTGCGGACTGAAATTTGTCTCTGTATTTTCTGTCACACTGCAGGTCAATAATTTCTAGTTGCAGCTCAGGATGAATCTCTTCAATATTCGCTGAATAAGGAGAGGAGAACATATCAGAATCATTGTCTAGTGCTGTCAGCTCTTGAAAGCGTTGATCAAATTCTTCCTTAAGGGCAACTAAACTATATGAATAACGTTCACAGTCTTTGTGAACAACTTGCATGGATGATAATTCAGGAAAATGAGCTAAATTTCCTGTTTCCAAGTGACTCACCCAAAGTGTCAATTTCATTTTAAAATCTCGTATTCGGTCTATGAAATGAGTAATTAGCAGCATTCAGATGGCTAGTTAAATCTGCTAAGAACGCGAGATCACATTTCCATGAAGGCTCTTTCAATTCAGGAACACACATGTTATTTATTTCCATGAACATATTTATCTCATCTAATAGGCAAAAACTCGATTTAATAATTCGCCACGACTAAGCCAGCAGACCTCGCTGTAATAAGGCAGGCTATTATACTGGCTTTCAACATCCTCAAGATAGCTTTTAAATTGACTGTGTTGTAGCCCATGCTTCCTTATATAATTGGTTGTACGAACAACAACACTCATCACATTTTTTAGAGTGGTACTCTCTGCACATAAGTTTTCCTGGTGGATCACACAGTGAACGCCCCTTATTTCATTCGGCACGGTCAGTTTTTGCATTTTCTCCTTCAACAGCGCAACGAAACCTAATTTTTTCCCTGCCATCGCTGGTGCACCGTCTGTAGACACTGAAACTAAAGAATTCCACGACAATACTATATTTTCAACACTTTCTTCAACACTACTTAAAATATCACCTCCTGTTGTAGTGTTCTTCATGGCTAATACATCGAGGAGCTCCTTTCTCACCTGAAGAACTCTATTAACAACTCTAATAAATATGGAAAGCTGCGCTGTTCCAGTGATATCAGCACTTTCGTCCAGAGCTAGAGAATACGCCATAAAATCTTTATAGATATTTGCAAGCTGGCTCTGGACGTCGTCTACCATGTCCTGTATGCGACGCATAATGGTCATGTCAGATAATGGCACAATCCGAAACTCTTCAACTTGAGATGGACACAAATGTTCCGCTGCAACTACCAAACATCTTTTATTAAATCACCATCAGTGAAGGGGCGCAGGGATTTTGCTAAAAACAAAGCAATTTTGTAGCTCACTCTGAGAGCTGCCTCAGTTGAATTTTCTTCGTCATCCAGATCTTCTTCGGATAGCTTCCTGTGCACGATCTGGTCCATCTCATTTTCCACCTCCGTAGTCTTTCGCGTGGTACGACATATAATGTCGCTGCAAATTAAATTTCCTGAAAGAATTCAGCGTTTTGTGACATACTAAACATTTTGCAACACCATCTTTTTCTGTAAACAGATACAATTCCTCCCAGTGGGGGTTGAACTGCGAAAGCACGGTTGGGGTTACACAACGGCGACTTGACATGATTCTTAACCAGCGAAGTGACTGTTAGAACTGATCGTAGTACTTTTAACGTTACACAGTCGGCGTGAATTCAAAAGGCACGCTGCGGTCCTATTCATACATGCGCGCGCATTTCCCCTCCCTCCCGCCCCTCCCTTCTCCCCACCCACCCTTCTTCACGATCTTGCACTTGCTCGCGAACACGTGCCTGAGCAGACGCGAGTACTCGCGCTCAAAACCGGCCAGTTGTTCTATAGTCACTCCGTAACACTGTCTCGTGCACTACACGGTCAATAGCGAACAGATGTAGAATGCTGCTTCCGGCCGCGGTGGCCGAGCGGTTCTAGGCGCTTCAGTCTGGACCCACGAGACCCCTACTACCGTAGGTTCGAATCCTGCCTTGGGCATGGATGTGTGATGTCCTTAGGTTAGTTAGGTTTGAGTAGTTCTAAGTTCTAGGGAACTGATGACCTCAGCTGTAAAGTCCCATAGTGCTCAGAGCCATTTGAACCATTTAGAATGCTGCTCACCCTACCTGTCAGATCGTTTATGTGTATAGAAAACAAGAGTGGTCGTATCACAAGTCTTGGGGACACCCCTGGCGGTACCTTGCTTGTTACAAGCACTTGCCAACCATGACAACGTTTGGGGTTCTATTGCTTAAAGAAGTCTTCAAGACACTCACAAATCTGAGAACCTGTTTCGTAAGTTCGGACCTTCGGCAGCAGCAAGTAGTGGGCCGCTCTGTCAAAAGCTTTCCTAAACTACAGTAATATGTAATATCCCTACTGCTCTTTATCCATTGTTCACTCGATATCTTATTACAAAAGGGCAAACTGAATTTTCGTGTAGGACACTACCGCGCATCGGCTATACGTTCACAGACTAGCGGGCAAAAATTTACAGGAAATGAGTGACCTGTGCTTAGTCTTCTGGTGCCACCTACCTGAGAAAACCTACCGAGGACATCTGGAATCCATCCCAGCCATAATCGTTGCTGAACTATGTTGCAAGGGTGGAACACCAAGCAAAAATTTTGTATGTGTATCGGGTCTTGGACGTTTATCACCCATCACTGTCAAGAAGAACGGAAAAGATAAAGAGTCTGCTCAAAATGCCACACAAACAACTTTTCTCACCGAATGCCACGAAATATCACCACACGATATTCTTATTGTGTTGTGATACTAGGGCCACTTAATGTCCTGAGTTCCCGCAGGTCCGTGTCTTTGTCTGTGGATAGTGCTTTCCCACTGTGACATTAATCGTCCCAATTACAGTAGCCTTTCCACTATGCAGTGTGACACATAACTACCAGTGTCTGCGTTGTTTTGTGATAAGGGCACAGAATATCTTGAGACTATTTTTATTTGCTTTGCGTCCACGGGAATTAATACCTAACAAGTGCACGCAATATCGTCTAGGGTACTTACTTTACACCCTAACAATTGCTGAAACGTTTTCATTTCGTTTTAAAATATTTATTGTTTTTTCCTTTTCCATGTAGTGAAACGGGGGCATTCTGTTTCTTTGCCGATGTCATCCTCTTCTGTCTCCCTCTCCATCTCCTCCTCTTTCCTTTCTCTATACATCTTCTCCTCTCCCCTCTCTCTATCCATTTCCTCCTCTTCCATTTCTGTCCATTTCGCCCTCCCCCATTCCTTGCCCAACTCTACCGTATGTGTGCCCATCTCTTCCTACCCCAATTTGTCTGTCCACCTCCGCCTACCCTCTTCTTTCTCCAACCTACCACAGGCTGGCACTACAACCTGGATCTTCCGCTAGATGCTATCGGTCACCTTCACCACTTCGGTCATCCGAGCACGCTCCCCAGACCAGCCCAATCTTCCATATGTCACCACTCTGGTCTACATCCTACACTCGCACAGACTCTGTGAGTCCTGTACAGGAAGAGACGTATTATAAAAGTCTAAGACAAATTATTAGAATGAGATATTAAACTGCAGTGCCTGTGTTGTCCTAGTATAATTAACAATGGCCTTCAGAACAGGCATGCATGTCTGAAGGATCAGATCTGCAGCCTAATTTCAGCCGTATTCGCAGTGAGAATATGTTTCTCTTATTTAATACAACTGTAGATGGCAGCAGTGCCTCTTTCTCCTGACATGCATGCACGTCTGAAGGACATTGAAAAGTGCATTAGAACAACACAATACAGCAATTAAATTAGTGGATCAAGTTAGGTTGAATTCGATTCGGGGCTTTAGAAGGAGTTTTTTAGCGTGGGTTTGCCAAATTACTTACGTGGCACATGTGCTTCACACGTATCTCACACATATCTGCACACGTAGTTCATCTGTATCTCTAGCGAATTTTGCATTCAGTTTCATTTCCCTTTAGCTAAATGTTTAGGACGTCTTATCTCCTAAACTATGTCTCGCGCAATGAGGTACATTCAGTGGTATGTGTGAAATCTGTCTGGAAAACGTGTGGCGAATACAGTTGGTAGTAAAGGAATAATAAATTAAAACTTAATGCCTGATTAGGCAGTTTTACTGCATGAACAGCGAAAAAGTATTAAGCAATAAATTTCCTTTCATCATTTTGTGGGGCTGTCAGAAAGAAGAAGTTTCACAGTTGTATAAAATTATGTATGACGTTTGTAACGAATCACTCATTCTCATATGCTGGATGAATAAAATCTGGGAATTCGCGAGTCATGGGCTACACTCCTTTTTCAACCACACTCCGACTGCTTTAATAATTAAATGGCGTTTACTCCCACAGCGGTTCTTTCCAGACATGAAGTAATATGTGTGTCAAGTTTGGCTGAAATCATTCCAGTGGGTTACGAGGATATGTGGAACATACATACATTTTTATAACATGTATCGATAAAGTATAACAAAGCCAAGGTGAACGAAAGTTCACTTGGACGCATTTGGTGTATGTGTGATTCCCATATTGGTGAAGTGACCACCTGCATGGCAACACAGGCACGCACTAACGAGATTAGATTAGGAGATGGACAGTGAGTGGGGAAGAGGTAATGGACAGAGAAAGGGAAGAGGACGAGATGGACAGAGAGAGGACGGAGGGGGATATAAACAGGCTGATGGAGAGGGAGAGATGAACAGAGAGGGGGAGGAAGAGGTGGACAGAGATAAGGAGGAGTAGGAGATGGACAGAGGGAAAGGTGCAGATGGACAGTGTGAGAAGTAGATGGACTGAAAAAGGATGAAGAAAGGTATTGTCACAGACAGAAGGAGGAAAAGATGGACAGAAACAGGGAGGAGGAGGAATAAGTGAACAAAGAAAGGAAGGAAGAGGAGCCAGACAGAGAGAGGGGGAGGAGGAGAGGGATAGAGAGAAGGGGAGCAGGAGATGGAAATAGAGAGGGGGATTAGGAGGTGGAATGAGATAGGGGAGGAGATGGTGGATGGTGAGATGGGCACAGAGAAAGGGGAGCAGGAGATGGAGAGGTGGGGAGGAGCAAAAGGATATAGAGGGGGTGGAGGAAGTGATGAATACAGAGAGGGAGAGGTGGAGATGGACAGAGAAAGAGGAAGGAGGAGACAGACTAATAGAAGATTGGGATAAATACATACACGGGCAACGCTGACTACTCAGCTAGTTATAATTAAAAGCCGAACTGTCTTCTCTCGTCAGTTAGGTCACGTAGACGTAATTCCATATAATAAAGACCTCTTACATGACAACTGAAATATGTAACGAATGTCTGATAATGTACTCAAATTATTAAACTCCACAACCAAACAATGTATCTCCACGAGACACTATTGCTAAACTAATTTCATACCTCTTGATTATTGTTACTACTTCAGGATTAAGAATTGCAAAAAAACTATAAATAAAGAAACCATTATGGAACGTTCGTCTTGACATCAGACAGAATGCTGTTACGCTCGGACCGATGTTATGTATTTGGTGGTTCCTCTTTACACCTGTTCCACTCGCTATAAGTGATTGTCCCTTACACGCTGGATCTGTTTCATTTCTAATTTATCCTGCAGCACCATCAACATGGTGCACGTTAGTCTGTGTTTCACATTATGGAATTATTTCTGGCGCTGTTCATTTTACGCCATACTCCATTCCCAATTCCAGTTTATGTTACCATTAATTGCCTCTAAAGCACCCACATCGGTATTTTCATGTTACTGGTTATCACACTTTATTTCATATATCTTATATCCTTTTGAAAACTCTGTTGAAGCAAAATTTTGTATTTACTTTACTGACTTATTTCTTCACTTTCTCGTGCACTACACAGTCAATAGCGAACAGATGTAGAATGCTGCTGCCGGCCGCGGTGGCCGAGCGGTTCTAGGCGCTTCAGTCTGGACCCGCGAGACCGCTACTACCGTAGGTTCGAATTCCGCCTCGGGCATGGATGTGTGTGATGTCCTTAGGTTAGTTAGGTTGGAGTAGTTCTAAGTTATAGGGGACTGATGACCTCAGCTGTTAAGTCCCATAGTGCTCAGAGCCATTTGAACCATTTAGAATGCTGCTCACTCTACCTGTCAGATCGTTTATGTGTATAGCAAACAAGAGTGGTCGTATCACAAGTCTTGGGGACACCCCTGGCGGTACCTTGCTTGTTACGAGCACTTGCCAACCATGACAACGTTTGGGGTTCTATTGCTTAAAGAAGCCTTCAAGACACTCAAAAATCTGAGAACCTGTTTCGTAAGTTCGGACCTGGGCAGAAATGATGTACTATTGGCGCCAAAGTGAAGTGCGAACTGAACTCACAAAGAAAGTACCAAAAATAATTAAATTTCGTGACAGAAATTTCTCGATCTACCATCCGATACGCAATCTGCACTCATTGAGCTAAAAGTGAAGCTTATAACTCGGGAAATAGCTACATGAACTGATGTATCCTGTTGCATGCTCACTACCACAAAGCAAAATTTCACAAACACATTTCAGAGAAAACTAATGCAAATAAATTAAAACCGTAATCTGTACCGATGAAGGTATGTTGAATGCGTGCTATGAGCGTACCCTGTCGTGAATTTTTAGCAACATTAGGCCATTTTTATCTCACCAAATTTGCGAGCTGCTGTGCTCCCGCATCCGGTCCGTCTCATGGCTAGCCCCACAGTGCTCTCCACGCGCCAAAATCCGACTATCGTTCCTATTCAAACGCGGTGGTGGGGAGACTCACCTCACCCTCGCACCAACTTTGTAACCTACCCTCGTGCTTGTTTTCATCTTTGCTTGCTGCTCTGGCGTACCCGCCGTTAGTCTCGTAATGTTGGCAGTGACTGCTATTCCCTTTATCTCGTCCCTTTGGTCCATGCTCCCGCTACATTTGACTTCCATTCATACCCATGCACACTCATACAGGATGGAACAAGAAGTATACATATAAACGGCGTGTGACCTCTTTGTGAAATGATGAAAAGAAATAAACAAATGCGTCAAATATTCCTTTCACCCAGCGAAGTATTGAAGCCGCTAGCCATCAAAGAAAAACTTATATCTCCATATAGAAAACATACTTACTTCCTACTGTAATCTGAGGAAAAACGAAAGTAACGCCTCACAAGTATGTAACAGGAATCGGAAGCTTCACTCTGCTTCATAATTTATCATTTTGCTTAAACTGCACCTACAGATTGGTTCTAACTATTCGGTCAAAGGTTCGAGCGGAGCGTAGATAAGACTCCCTACAAATAACACAATTGATAGTTCTCCGAATTTTCGTAGCCAAACGAACAGTGAGAAACGGAAAATGATGTATCAAACAGGCCAGAGTAACGTCTAGGTCTGCAGGAAATGTCAAATCACAGAATAAATTGAAACTTCTCAGTTTTCTCTTGGTATATATACTCTTTCTAATAACAGGATTCCGTCCGATATTTAAATACGAGTATCATTTCAAAAGCCCTGCAAACCGTTCATCTGCGACCTTTACGAGTTGAAATTCATGTCAATTGTGAGCGAGACTTTAGCGTGACAGTTACATATGTGTTCGATGGTTCGCGTGGCGTGGTCGTGAATAATTCAGTTTCAAAATGGGAGCTGAGACAGAGTCACGTCGGATTTCACGTAGTGACCAGCGTTTCTATATCAGCATCGAATCCCTACGTGGAGGAACCAGGCGGAAATTTACAACGCTTTGAAAGGGGTGCGTGGGAATAGTGTAGCGGATATTAGTTGTTATCACTGTGGTTTGCTCGTTTCCGTGAAGATCGGGTAAGCAATTAGCACAACCGACAAAGTGGAAGGCCATCAACTGCAACAGACTACTACTCGCCGGGTTATTTTTAATGAAGTTTTGAGAGAAGAACGACTAAAAACATGTGAGGAAATTACATATGGCGCCAAAATGTTTTTCACTTCAGTTTACAGAATTCTAACTTAAAAGTTGTAAATGAGAAAAAATCCTGGCATTTGCATCCCGCTTGATCTGAGTGAAGAGCAGAAAGCAGGTCTCAAATATATCGCAAAAGAAATGCTTCAACGTCATCGAACAGAAGGAGAACGATATCTGAATGAGGTTATTGCTCTTATGAAACCTGGAAACGACATTTTGATCCACAAGTAAAATCTCAGTTGTCACAGTGAAAAAGTCCCGACTCTCCACACCCGAAAAAATTCTACCACCAAAAATCAAAGGTGAAACTGATTACGATCTTTGCGTATGACACTACAAACGTAGTGCCGCAGGGAACGTCTGTAACAGGCGCGTACTACAATCTGTTCCTACAAAATGTCTTGCACCCGAAAATCTGTCAAAGAGGGTCTGACACGCTTGCAGCTGGATTCCTCATTTTGCACGATAATGCAAGGCCGCATATTGCCCTACCAGTGAGAGAAAAGCTTGACAAATATGGATGAGATTATAAAACTAACCTGCAGTGAAACAAGGTAACGTTACCCTCTGAGAGGATTTGGGAATTTTGACCGCGTGTAAATATAATGGATAAAGGTATCGGACTATAATATTGAAGATATTGCAATTAACAGAAAAATAAACAGGCCTTAACTTTGGGGTTCATGGAAGTAGTAAAATTCATATACAAAAGGAACAATAAACGGTCGCCAGCCCAATTCGGCACATGCATTTAGAAATATATATTTAAGAAAGTTGAATATTAGTTACTGAAGTTAATTTCACTAATATTTCCCTTTGCAGAGCACACAGGATACAAGCGGATACATGGCACTCTGAGCTGCGGGTGGCAGCAGTTACCAATAATGCACAAACTAGTAATCATAGAAAGCAAAAATTGTACCATACTTATATTAATAATAGTTACACTCAAGATCATTACTTGAACCAGTACTGAAATGTTAATGCAGGAAGTGCAGGACTAAAGTTGGGCCTGAGGGGCCTCTGTCTTAACTGGCATGTGAAAACCACAAATAAAGATAAATAATACCACCATTGCACTGTTGATATCTCTCTGCTCATATTTGTCTTCCTCAGCAGCAATAATATTCCAATTATTTTTCTAATATGAGTAGAATATAGGGGGGACCCATAAACTGGTATAGTATCACTCGTCAAGCTCTGTATTTCAGTACCAAAATTTAATTTAAATGAAGTCACTTCTTAACTTCACTTGAGATAGTTTATATATTACTTTCAAAGGCAAATTACTCAACACTGAGCTCAATTAACTTAAAAAAATCGTTCATGGTAGTAATCAAGTCTAAATTGTGTTTCAAACGAGTTTAACCTCTTTGCCTTTTCCATCACCTGTGACGCAGGTACTTTAGACAGTAAAATATACACAGTCTGGCGCAGTACTTTTGCAAAACGATACTTTGCAATAAGCTGAGAGTACTTTAGCAAAATTCTAACCAACTTCACTTTTCTTGATCCTTGCTCATTTGACAAACACAAATAAATCACTATTTTATTTGAAACAGGATACTCGGTTTTATAAACACTTAGGAGGGGACCCTGCATAGGTTCATGATCAGGATAGAAGATACGCTCCCAAACACAGATTTATAGCATTTGGATTATTATTAAAATCACTCACACAAATAAACTGGTCCATGCTCTGATACATATCTGTATGCATGAAGTTGGTGTAGCAGTGGCGAAATTTTGGTGGCAATCGACATGGCGGATAACTGTACTCATGGCTCTTGCTGTCTGAATTCTCAATAAAATTTCATCTTGGCGACGGTTACTCAACTTATTAGAGCCATTCCCTATTGCCGAGAGCACCAGGTAACAGCCAAATCCACATCCGAGGCAAAATTCCATGCAAAGCTGCCTCCAATTACCTCCCTTGGCTCCGTCAATGTGTACCGTGCAACGACAAACCACTGACTGCGTATCATTCCCACCAAGGAATCGCCCAGCTCGACCTCCAAAACCTTCTTTTACATTGCGCCATGATACTTCCGTTGTGGAGGGACTTCATTACATCTTTTACATTTAACACTACAAGTGCCCGAAGCATGAACCAGCTTCCAATACACACCGTCTATCTTATAAACTTACGTTTATTATAGAATTTCATTATTTTAAACAATCATTTATCTTCCATATATACATTACAAACTTCAAATTCCCTGTCACAAATCAATGACCTAAACTAACAAAGAATAAACACTTCAAATTACAGATACAAAGTTACATAATATAAACCTACTTCTAACCGATATAAGTGTTACAAGATGTTTCCCTACCCACCATGCAGTCCATATATGAGCCCACGACATTTTGATTTGTTTCCCAAACTACAGCACCGTGGAAAACGTTTTGATACAACTGACGATGTTTCGAATTAGGTGACCGAGTAATTAGACTGCTCAACAGTGAAGGTACCCTATCGGCAGAGAGGAGAAGAATCTCCGTTTACTCAGCATCCAGCACTTAACATAATCTTCTCGAAAACCAATGATCTTAACGTTGCATCAAATCGGTAGAAAACATAAAAGAATGTTCTTTATAATACCAGTTTTTACATAAATAAACTGCAAAATTTCGAGTGTCGTCTGCACATTCGTTCACAAAGGCACTGAGGAACTTCTTAGATATAAATAGTAAGTGTAGAAGTTGGTCTTTCAAATACAATGTTCTATCATTTCTTTCTTCATCATTTTCTCCACAGCAAAAATAATTTCACCTGATTCCAGAAGAGGCGGAATGTGAATCGGAAGCATTGAGAATGTCACCAATTCCTTTCCAGAGCCATTTTAACATGTTTAAGCAATGAAATAAAACAACGCACGGTAGTTTCCAGTTTGATCGAACCCCCTAACGCTTTTCTTGCCTTATTCTTGATACAAACAATTGCGATGATAGTGCAGCATCTGTAATACGGACACTGTGGCTTTATGAAAGAAACTTTACTCATTATCTGTGTGGAAACTGTGGTTTCACCACATGTAGAAAAAAATCCTTGGGCTGCCTGCTACATAATCTGACTTAAATTTCCTTTATAGGGACAATAACGTAAGGTTAAATGTTTCTAGGAGACGGAGGATCACGAGCAGCTAATTTACGTTGCTTATACAGTACAAGCAAGGTACTACGTAACTGACTCGTTGTGAGCATGTGCCGGTAACTTACACTCTGTGATAGTAGAATACAGTTACATAGAAAACTTTTATCACACACTAGGGAAGGATCCACCTGTAAACTTCGTACTCTGTTGGGATTGTGTATTGTGTGTGTGTGTGTGTGTGTGTGTGTGTGTGTGTGTGTGTGTGTGTGTGTATTGAACCAGGGACCCAGAAAAGATGGAGAGGCTTCGTCCCGCCGTAGCCCTCAGTGCTTCACAAGCCACAACAGGCCACAGCAGTCCACCCATCTCGCCGCCGCCCCACACCGAACCCACGCTCTGTTGGGATACTGTAGCTACACGACTTGATGCAGTGGCATGTTGAAATACTTCATAACCTCTAGAAGGAACTGCGAACATTGTTACCCTTTGTGATAGGTTACTGTGTTACAATAAAACAATGAGGCGGAACATTTAGTATTATATAATTAAATATGTATGAAAGTAGAGGAAAAAATTTTATCCTCAAGAGTACAAAAGTTTCAAGCATAAAACTGAGCATAAATTGATAAATAATTTTATAAATGTCATTTTAGTTTCGTATTAAGACAGACTACCCCTGAGCTCATCGGTAAAACTAACTGTTACGGGATCGGGGATGCGTACCCCGAGTAATTGCCAAGGTGGCTATCTCGTAACTCAGGATGGTGTGTGCAGAAGAATTGGTTGCGTAACACAAGCAACCCGGCGGTCGTGGAATCAGTTGCTCTCAACTGGAACATACATTCTTTGTTTACTAAAACGCTAATACGGTGGTTGAAGGCGGCGACTCGATGGCATGCATTAACACCCAGGTAGCAATGGTTGGCTCAGCATAGCGTAAAGCGAATGCCTGACTGCGGTAGGGCGTGGTAGACGGACAGAAGTGCTGGTTCAGCCAAGTGGCAGCATCGGCACGTGGCCTTGCAGATCCACGAATGACGTCAGGCATTCAGCTGATGACAACTGCGTGTGTGCTGGACATCTGGCTGCTCTAGCAGACGGTCAGGTGCATGGCACTCTGGTGTGCAGGCTCAGAATGTAAGACCCTGTGAGGCGCACATGTACGAGATAAAGTAATCCTGGAGATGGCCCTCTCGTGCTGGCTCTGGTGGAGCCTCAGAATCATCAGGCCTGGGGCCCTATTCTGTGTGGTTCATACCGATCGGTGCAGTAGACTTGCCTCAGTAGTGACGTCATTTTCGGTTCTTCATCTGAAGTTTCTATTCAGTAAGATTCTGAGATATGCTACCGATCGGTCTTCCTCACGAATTTTCAACAACTGTACCGAGAGGTTTTGGATTTCTGTATGGCATTCTTTTTCGATTCGGTGTGATTTATTTACACCTAGAATTTTTTTTAACATATTGACCGGTTTTAGCTTCGAATTTAATGATTGTGTTTGGATGTGTCCAGGTGTAAACTGAGTTCATAATAGACTATTTCTCTTTGTGAGGAATATGCTCGTGTTGTAGTTACTGTGAACGACTGTAACATTAAAAAACAGTTTCTCACAAAGAAACCTCTTATTTTTACGTAATTGTGAGTTTAAAAAATCATTAAATTTCAAAAGGTTGGTTCTGTTAACGTATATCATATGAATGTTAGCTGAAATTACTAGTGACTTCGCGTACTTTTTTCAGCAAATGGTTTACTTATTAATTATCGAAACGCGTTTAAAACCTTTAAGCAACAATGCAAATGAATTTTGTGAAGCCTAATAGAGGAAACCTGCCAAATTGACGTGTATTGTCGGCTTACGCCCGCATCATTTGGCAATGAAGTCAACCTGGCTCTCTGTCGACTGGAATTACATAAAATAATGCAGTGGAGACAACTGAGTTGTAGTGGCACAGTGAGTAAAGTAGGATCGCATACCGCCGAGTATCAAAATACTTTCTCTCCTCTTCGTGTTTGTAACACATTCTGGGACTTCGTTAATCGTCAAAGTTAAGCATTTTTCTGACAAATTCGTTGTTATTTACACGTAAGAGTCCGCTCTCTCAGTAATGAGTATCTTCAATTTCATGTCTTCCATATCTTTAAGAAATGAAACATAAAATTGCAGTGCGTGAAACAACTGACAGTGACATTTATACTTTTTCTTGTCGCAAATAATTCACCATTTTTTCTGAATTCGTACCGATTTCCGAGTGGGTGGTCAGACAGGAATCTAAGAGCACAAATTAAATTACTGCGAACGAAACTAGCAGCAATCGTCTTTATACTTTAGCTTGTAACAAGTATTTATCTGCGATCGAATCCTTAACAACAGTAGACAGAGTAGAAAGATCCCAGGCACAATGTTTTTAGACAATACCACCATATATGATATATTTTGAATCGTCAGATACATGTTATAAACTACAACGAACTTCTATAGCTGCACTCGCCACACGCTCTCAAAAAGACTTCTTTTTTTAATTTTGTTTCTGTTTCTATGAACCAAATCGCTGATGTATCATATAGGGAAGTAGGCTACTTGTTTATTGCCATACGCGTTTCACTTTTTTTTATTTGTGAAACATCTTTACGAACAAAAGAAGCGAAAGCCGTAGGGCAATAAAGAAACTGCCTTGAAATTACTTGCGTAGACGGAACGTACCTCCATGAATTTTGAAGCAACCAAGGAACGACGGAAAACAGAAAAAAATGGCTATTTTTTTGGGTGTTCCTGTACATGTATTTGTACAGTGTGGTATTACACTCCATTCATAACTCATATTCCGAAACGTAAAATGCAAAACAAGACGTCGATGTGAATGAGAATAAAATGACACAATGTGACATTTATGACAGTTTCCATAAAACAGTCAATATTGTATTGTTTTCATGCATTCATGGAAGCACGTGGTCAGCGAAATTTGAACAATATTACATACTCTAACCACACTTTTCGGTACTGTGAAAAATAGCGTGCCTGTGTTGGCTGCTAGCCGCTTCGGGTTCATGCCACTTTGACGCTGCAGCGCGCATGCCCAGATCTGAGGCAGATTGCTTTTGATTGGTTGGTGCGAGGAGAACTGACAACAGCGTTTCCGTTCGCTAGGACCGTTCGGCATCGCTTCCGGAATGCTTAAAGAATAATTATGGGGCCTCCTCCGAAAACAAGACCGTTCGGTGCTCTAGAGTACTGTACCAATCGGCAAAATGGCGGAAAGATACAGAATAGGGCCTCTGGCAGCGTTTTGTAGGCCAGAAGCTAGCGGATGAAGAGGAAAGACATAGACGAAGGTAGCTGATCCACATGAGACCGTCTGCAGGCATGGAGTAACTCTTGGCGTCGGTAGTAGTCAAAGCTAGATATTGCTAGCTCTGAGCGGCGATTATTTATAGTGCCTCTGCCAGCTTTTGTCCAGCTTAGTTAGGAGCAGGCGCTACATTCGATAATGTAGGGGACAATGCAGCGCAGCGCTAGGGCCCAGAATGAGGTAATTTAGCTCGCCACTGCGACAGACTGGGGTCTCCCACCATGCCGCTTCAGCTATATTCTGGCCCTGGCAGCAAGATGTCACAGGCAGCTAGCTTGCCCGTCTCGCCACGGGTTGTGAAGTCGGCACAGATGTGAGTTTCCACAATGTAACTTTACATTTTTCAAAATGGTTCAAATGGCTCTGAGCACTATGCGACTTAACTTCTGAGGTCGTCAGTCGCCTAGATCTTAGAAGTAATTAAACCTAACTAACCTAAGGACGTCACACATATGCATGCCAGAGGCAGGATTCGAACCTGCTACCGTAGCGGTCGCTCGGCTCCACACTGTAGTGCCTAGAACCGCACGGGAACTCCGGCCGGCTTACATTTTTCAAATCAGCTTGCAGTGTCTTCCTTTGAAGTAGGATTTATAATAGGATCGTATTAGTATTCCTGTGTAGTAATGAAACATGTGTTAACTATCATTGTTTTTATACCACTACAAATCGATTAAAATCACAGTTCTCTTTTAGTAGCAGTTTCAACCACAAAAAGTAAGCTCTAGAAAACAAATATCACTCAAAAATGCAATTTGTATCCAAATATGATTTCAGATGTTTGTGAATCTCGTCGCTTCATATTAAGTGTAGTAAAGTCACAGTCAACCCACTGACATTACTGAGCGTCGGCGCTAATAGTGAATCCCGATTTGCTGTTCTGAGGAAGGTAATAATGGGAACTGTGTGCCCTTTTTTGTCATCGGACGTGTTAGCTGCATTGCACTGCAATGATATTATTATGTTGTAAAAGATGACTGTGAAGTGAAAGCAAGATAAAGAATAAAACCTGATGCCACCGAATAGCCTGATAGCCTAATTCTACTGCTTAACTTGAAGAGGTGAAGGAGGGAAGGAATGAAGGATGGATGATTTCGGTTTAGCTTCCCGTCGACGATTAGGTCTCTGGAAACGGAGCACAAGCTCTGTTTGAATAAGGGTGGGGACTGAGATAGGTCGTGGCCATTCAAAGAAGCCATCCGGTAATTTGAACTATTAGCTTGGTGCATATGTTCGTAGCGTTTTGGTTTTGTATATTGGTATTCGGGTTGTTACAGATATCGATCGTAATTTTTTTTATTTATAGTTCACTGTTCCTATTTGAGTTTACATATTTTCATTTTGTGTGCAGAGCTGTGGACGCAAGAAAACGGAATGCCAAGTGGAGATACGGAATATTTCCGACATATTCTTCTGTTTGAGTTCACTATAGGGGCGACAGCAGCGGAGGCAGTACGAAACAGCTGCGCCAAGTATGGGGATAATACCAGTGGACAGAGCACGGCAAGAAAATGGTTTCCTCGGTTGATAGAGGATCGTTTCGACAATAGTGTGTCTCCCCGTTCTGAAAGACCTTTGGAGTTTGATGAAGATCGCTTAAACGCATTAATGATCCACGTCAGTGTATTCGAGAACTGGCTAATATGGCGAACTGTGACCATTGCACCATCGTGTGACATTTGCATGCATTGAAGAAGGTCGAAGAAATCGAATGTACGGGTACCATTTGCCACGAGCTAAAATCACAAAAATCAGCAGGTGGCCATATATGCATCTCTCCTTGCTCGTCGTCAATTGGTCTCTGAACAACGCTGACCATTCCTATCCTGTATCGTTACTGGTGACGAGAAATATTGTCTTTATGCTATCATGAGAGAAAGAAAGGAATAGTTCAGCCCGAACAAAGCAACAACCCCCACACAGAAATCTGTGCGCATCCACGACAGAAAATGTTACGCATCTCTTGGAACATCGACAGTGTGATGTATTACGAATTGCTTCCCTGAGGTGTAACTATCACTGTTGACATCTGTTGTCAACAACTTAGACCTCTTGCAGACGCAATCCAAGAACAGCGACCAGGAATACCACCTGAAGTGATGCAATGCCACGATAATGCCCGCCTGCATTCTGCTAGACTGACAAAAACCTCTATACAGGAGTTAGGTTGGGAAGTCATTCTGCACGCACCTTATTGAAGTGATTTTGCATCCTCATACTTTCACTTTGTCCTCTCTCTGTCGAACAACCTCAAGGAACTTCCATTCCTGATGAAAATGCATTCAGAACGTGACTATGAGTTCTTTGCCTCAAAACAAATTGGAATCGAAGAGCTACTGCAGTCTTGGCAGAGAGTTGTAAATAGTGAAGGAGATCATACGTATTATTGATGACTACAGTCTCTGTTATGTGTATATGTTGTTAATATTAAGCTTCGGGAAAAATCTACGAAATTATGCAGCAACTCAATATTTAGAATGTCGTGGGGAAATCACCGTTCGGATGGCCACACGCAGATCTGATCAGCTGTCTTGCCGAGTATGAGTCCAGCGTGTTACCACTGCAAAGAACTGTTGCAAGCTTCTCACTTTCTACCGTGCGACTGCTACGGTCGCAGGTTCAAATCCTATCTCGGGCATGGCTGTGTGTGATGCCCTTAGGTTAGTTAGGTTTAAGTAGTTCTAAGTTCTAGGGGACTGATGACCTCCGATGTTAAGTCCCATAGTGCTCAAGGTCATTTGAACTATTTTTTTCTTACTTTCTATTGCTATCAAAACTTTAATGAAAATGGCCAGGGCAATGTTAATCAGAGTACTGGGGGGAGTTGGGGTCTAAATAACAATAGATTTATTCATTCTTATCATCACAAGACTAAAAAATGGCTATAGAAAATGCACATAACCTTTTTTTTTTTTTACAAACGGTTTGATTGATATGCAGTCTATGGCGAACAAAGTAGGCAGCTGGGGATCAACACACGATACTAACCAGAACTAATCGCTTTACCAGACTCCATACATGTGAAACCGTGGTATGCTCAAAAAACTATGCTACTATACTATTCCATAAAGAAAAATATGGTTCCAAAGAACAGGGTGCTGAGAAGCATTTATTGGAGCCCTACGCCTTAGCAGCGAATGTTTTATCGTTCTGCATGTCAGGGCAGCACACCGCGATGCACTCGGCGACTGGAGTCATGGACGGCCACATCTGTTATTAATGGCGCGCCCCCGAAAAATGCTAGTATGCGGCATCGCTACTACTAATTCGGAACGCCGGTACTTCCCTATGAGCCTCTGAAACTCCAGTGGATTACAGTGTGCAGGTGGACCCGTTTGCTGGTCTGCCAAACCAATTTGACTCTGTGCCACGACTATGCGTTACGGTATATGGCAAATGTTTAGATGACCGACTCAAAACAAATAAGTACACCCACGCATCACTCGTCGTGTGCGTGATGCTAGAAGGAGCACCTCTGACGGTTCAGATGGTGACTGGCACAGGTTCTAAGTGGCACACTTGAGAAGGACACAAGTCTCGCCATTTAGGTAAAGACCTGCAGTTCTTTACTAATGAAGTGCCAGTACAAGAGTGACTTCTTCTCTTCCTCTCAACTTTCCTGACCATGCTTTACATGCTTAGACTACACCCATTCTAGCCTAAGCCTATCAAGAGCTGGAGTGCGGCAGTCGAAGCTGGGAGACTACCCCTTGCTTTGCATACACAGATTCGACCAACAAGAGACTTTAAAAATTAATTGATAGAAAAGGAAAAAAGATTCAGCTTTGCGGCCTCTTTCCCACAGTTTTACGCCATGTCTTTGCTAAAAGAATGACCTGGATGGAACTACACTCCTCCATCAAAAGGTCGTTATCTCACTTGTTTCGTCCATTTCCAACTTTCCAAAGAACGGCCATAACTTGCTAAAAGCTTCGTGCCTTCACAAATACGGTTTGTAGCTGTCTGGACGTGTGGGCGCCACTGACCTGTCCCACGGAAATTCGCAGAAACACACAGTCATCACATCAGCTTCCTACCTAACGAGGGCCCATCCTCTCTGCTTTATTGCCAGTCATCAATGCTCTGCCTAAAGCAGCAGCGACTCCTCGGCGAAAGTCAGCCTTCCTGGACGCTGCCGCCGACCGACCGACGCCATCCAACATGTCTGCACAATGAGACTGAGGAACTGCGCCGTCCACAAAGTTTTCACCCAGGTTCCACAGAATGAACGCTGCCCTCAGCCCTCAGCCGCAGTACGCTTTTACTCCAGGCATTTATATTGGCACCCTCTTCCTTTGAACGCAGGTAAATCTTACCACTGTTCCTTCACAAGAGCACACAAGCAAGAGCGTTAACTACTGCCAACCATTTCACCATATGAATGAAGTCTGATCGTATCCAGGTATAGTAAGCAAGTAATAAAGATCAACTTCCCAAAGAACATTACGCAGCATAACACCATATCAGAAGTGAGAGTTCCCTGCAATCTCTCACTGTAAATGAATCTTATCGATGATAGTCATGATTATGTGTTATCTAAATTACTCAAAATATTTCACAGAACACAATAATAGGATATAAATTTGTTTCAATGGTAAATTATCCAGTCTGCAATTCCGAATTTTCTTTATTTGCAAAGAACGGATGTTAATACTTACAGGGGAACATTCCTAGATGTAAATGAACGTTCTTGGTGAAAGTTGGTGAGTATGTAGGGGGCTCAAAATAGTGCAATAAGTATTCTTTCAAAGTTTTGCCCAATTTCGCTTGTAAGGGGTACAATGCTCTCCGAAAACTAATTTTGCGTATTAGATTTAGAGGGAAAAACTTACGAAACATACTGTATACAAATGTGTTTCATACAAAAGATGAAATGTAATTAACGTTCCAGAAAACTGTGTACTCATCTTTTGTGGTTACGTGAAATTTCGTAAAATACCCCACCACTGTTAACTAATTTTGAAAAATGAAACCTTTTATTAAACGTAAAATAAAAAATCTTTCTTGCCCCATACGTCCATGTGTAATAATAGTGGTTTCTCAAATCCCATTTTTGGCACATAAGCTGTACACAATGCACCGTCAAAGTATTTTTAACGTACCGATTAAGGCATCTAAATCTCCCAATTATTTATTTTACTTAATCTTGTTTGATGTTTCTTAGTCGTTAATTTACGTTTCACGTTCACGGGTTTTCTTTTGCTTTTTCGTTTTACCTTTTCATATATGTGTATTGTGTTAACTGAAAGTAATAAGGAATCCATTGTTACGGGATGACATAATTAAAATAAAGTTTATTTTTAAACATATTCTTAAAGTTGTAATTTTTTACATGAGGTATATAACGTAAAAGCAATTTCTTCATACAATACACACGATGGATAACACAGCATAAAACGAAGTTCAGCCGGTTTCTCAAACTGAAGTGGGCAACCCTATCGATATGTTTTATGAGAATGCAGGCTTTCTCGGCGAATCTCGATCATAAAATCTTCTCGGGTTAACAAACGACGATGTATTGACTTAGTTATCAACCCGAAAAGATTTTATCCACTCTGAATATCTTGATTAGTACCATGTATATTTCATTATACTGGGAAACCTCTGAGAAGAGAACTGATTATGTACCAGAGACTCTAGCTTGTTTACATTGCTTCTTAAGTCGAGTTTGACATCGTAATCTTTCAGCACAGCTATATCTTAAAATCGTCTCAGAAAGATCTCCCAATATCAAATTCTTTATTATATGGGCTATCCCGTCTAGACTTTTGAGATCTACAGATGAACAAATTCTTTGTTCTCAGGTAATACTCTCCAAACGATTGTTTCACACTGACCACCAAAAGATTTTTCTCCCTCACTGGGAAATGAGACTTCTTTCAAATATCTTTTGACCTAGTCAGTCTTTAGTTTACACGATGTCGATGCTGTCACAAGAACATTTGCGGCTTCAAAAAGAGATTCTCGAATTTTTAGTCCCGACTCTCCATTAGTTTCTTTTAAAACTCTGATAATGGAGCTGGTGAATTTAAAGAAACCTTTTCGGGCGCCGTATGGGAGGATTAGAAACTTATTTATCTGGTGTTGCCAAAAGACTCAACGCATGTGTACAGCCGTGGGATATATCCGGCTTTCGATGTTGGAAAAACTGTACGAGAAGATTTTCGGACCTAGTTCCGCTGAATGATTATGAAGACAGTCTCCACTTGAGAAACGATATAATTAAGCTCCAGTCTCTAGTAAATGACCAATTCTTTTCGCCAAAGTTTTCCAATGTACTGAAATATGCCTGGTACAAATCAGGATATTTAGAGGTTCACCCGCTTCAATTAGATATCCTGAAATTTGTTTTATATTGTGCTGTTTGTTGTGAGTATTATGTGTGGCAATTTCGTTCATTTTACGTGTACGATGTGAAAAACAGTTATATTTCAAACATTTGTTTACAGATTATTGTAATGATTTTGTATCATAAAAAAGTTACTTATGGCATTCAGTTACCAAAATGCACTTATGTACAACGGTAAACAAAAAGAAACAATAAAGACATGAAGGTAAAGCGTAAAATAACGTTTTAAAACATCAAACAAAAATAAGTAAAATAAATAATTATAACGCTTAGATATCTTAATTAGGTTTTGTTAAAAATACCCCAACAGCCCATTGTGTAAAGCTTATTTGCCAAAAATAGTACCTTAGAAATGAGCTTTATTACACATGGATGCATTCGGCGTGAAATTTTCCTTAATTTGTGGCGTAGCAAAAGTTTTCGTTTTTCAGAATCATTTAATGGTGTTAGGGTATTTTGCAAACTCTCATCTTAGTACAGAAGTTCACTACGCACGTTTCAAGAACGTCAATTACGTTTCAACAGCTACACGGACCACATTTCTTGTATATAATAGATTCTAAGATATTCCCTCTGAACCCAATATGCCAAATTAGTTTTTGGGTTGTGTTTTACCCCTGAAAAGTGAAACTGAGTAAAAAGGAAGAAGCACCTATTGCATTATTTTAACCCCTCTTCATACCCGTCATGTATCATCAAGATCGTTTATCTGACAAGGGATGAGCAGCATTGGCAATGCTGAATTACTTTGCTGATCGCCTGATCGATTTTCGCAAACTGTGGAAATAATTAATCAAAATAGTATGAGTGCTGCTTTATCCTTTCAGGGTATAACCACAACATTTCATCGATGCTTCGCTTTACAAAGAGTGTTGTCTCTATTTATAACAGCCTTCGGGAGATTTTTATGATTTTTTTTTTTCACAAAGGGAGACCAAAGAAATGTTTTCATACATTCCAATACAACGTAAGTTGTACATTATTATAGTCACATCGATACAACTGCACCGGTAAATGTGTTGTTTTGTTGTCTGAGTATGCCGATTATCGCCCGAGACTTTTCAGTGTTGCACACTTATTATCAGACATCTTGACCGCCATAGAAGCAATTAAATATAAGACTCCTTATGTATTTGCTAATAATAAGTGGTGGGCAGTACTCTGTAGGCCACAGCTGTTTAACTTCGCTGGGGGACGGTGTGCAATCATAGACTGAATTCCGTATAATTTAAACATTTTATGACCGGAGTGTGACGGCTATTCAGAGGTCCGGCGTGTGTACTCAGTTTTTGTTTTCGATTGCACAATCGCCTGCTCGTATTCACCACATGCTCTTTATGACTCTGTTGTGATGAGTGCTGCAGATTACGGTCGATGGTGGCGCTGTGGAGCGAAATACAAATGTAGTAGCATCAACTGTGCTTCCATTTTGTGTACTGCGGTTAGAACTGTGTTCCCAGATTACAAGTCTTCAGTATGGGCACACTAACGATTGCGAAGTATAACTATATACTTTTCGTGATGATTAAGAGTAAACTTGAACTAATTTTTAACGAATCAGAAGAGCAGATTTCTTTTATTAGAATTGCAACGTAAATAACACAGTAAAGCTCATCTCGAAAGTTGTGTAATTCACAAATGGAAAATGATAGTCAAAACGATCTTCGGATCTGACGTTAAAACATTATACTTTAATGTGACATTGAGCGAGGGCATTGGAGGCACTCATTCAAAACGCAGTGCTGTCAAAGAGCAGAGACAACATAAAAGCGTACAAAAACGCACGTTTGATTTGCTGAGAGATTGGTACATTTGACAGAGTAGTTTGATAGCTTATTAAACATTGTAAACATCGCAGTGCGAGGTAGACGAGCATCAAAATCTTCATCTATGTCTGTATTCTGCAAATAGTTTTACATTGTGTTGCGGGCGGTATTTTTGTTATTATCGTCCTCCTCTCCTTCACCAACACACTCCCTCTCCCCTCGTTGTCACGAAACCTTCCAGTTCCAACTATATGAGCTATAAATTCTCTGATTTTCTCGTGGGGCGGACGTGGGAGGAATTACATGTCGCCTGAATCTTCTTCGAACGTAAGCTTTCGGAGTTTTACCATTAAACTCCTGTGTTGTGCACAACGCCTCTTTCAACGTTTGCCACTTGAATTTGTTGAGTATTGTGTAAGGCTCTCGTGTCTACTAAACGACCCCATGACGAAAAGCGTCATACCTCGTCGGATCTCCTCTGTCTCTACTATTCGTCCAGAATTATGAGGGCCCCACACTGATGAACAACGTTCAATAATCGGCCGAACAAGTGCTTTGTAAGTGATTTGTTTCGCGGATTAATTAAAGTTCCTTAATATTCTCTCATTGAATCGCTGCATGACATCTGCTTTTAATGAAGTTTGCATTGCTCAGGATTATTACTACGTAATTTATATGTTGTAGGAAAGTCCTTGTAGAATGTAAATATCTTAATAATAAAGGAGACCACTAACTGAAAAGCAGAAGCGTTGAGTAGTTGACAGGAACACACAAAAGAAGGAAAAATTGCTAGCTTTCGGAGTTATCTTTTAACGAGCAACGAGCGAGGTGACGCTGTGGTTAGTACACTTCCTCGTCCGGCCATACTGATTTAGGTTTTCCGTGATTTTGCTAAATCGCTTAAGCCAAATGCAGGGATGGTTCCCTTGAAAGGGCACGGCCGACTTCCTTCCCTAATCCGTTGTGACTCATGACCTTTCTGTTTGCCAACCCCCCTCCCCCCCCCCCATCCCCTCCCAAATCAATCAAATCAACCAACCAACCTTTGACGAGCTAGTGTACATAACGACACATACACTCTCACACATACGCATACACACGCCTTTGTCTCCATATGGTGCCGGCACCATGGGGAGGAGCATAGGTACATGTATGCGTGTGCGCGGGCACGCGTGTGCGTGTATGTGTGTGTGTGTGTGTGTGTGTGTGTGTGTGTGTGTGTGTTTTTATGTACGCTAGCTCGTCAAAGGACAACTCCGAAAGCTAGCAAGTTCTCCTTCTTTTGTGTGTGCCTATCGACGACTCAACGCTTCTGCTTTTCGGTGAGTTCTCTCCTTTAATCCTAAAATGTTTGCTAGGTAACGATAGTTAATGCTTCCAGTCCTTTGTCATCAACAGCGTGATGATCGATCCCCTTCTGCATTTCGTACAGTCGTCTGGTATTGCTGCCTTACTACAGACATTTTTTCTCTGCGTAATAACATAGAAGCGCTAGTGCTGTAGTACACAATGGACAACTCTAGAGAATCCAAAATCCTTAGTCAAACCTTACATATCAGTTTACTGTGGTTAGTGGTACCACAGGCTGCGCACAGATCAATGAAAGCCACACCAGTCACCTGCTTTCCTTCATATCCATCTCAACTGTGCGGGGTTAATTTCAAAGTTTGCCCAGTGCATGAGCGTCCTGGTATAAGGGCGGCTTGTCCAGGACTTAGGACCTCATCCACAGGTTTGGATATTCTATTTAACACCATTCTCTCGAGGGCCTTAAACAGGTAATACTGCAGAGATACTGGACAAAAGTTCTTAACATCTATTGGACTTTTGTCTGGTTTTAATATAGCTACCACTCTGGCCTTTCTTCTGACCATGGAGATGTGCATGGTGTTGACGCAGTTGTTCATTTGGTCCGTTAGCCACTGAAGAGGTTTTAGCCCAAAGTGTTTAATTTGTTCTTTTCTGAAATCGTCTTTTTCTATTCCGAAAACACAAAAATAATAATTCTGGTTCATATTTCTTTTGTTTCAATCTAATTTCAGTAGTGAATTTTCCAACTCGTGTCCAGAAAAATAGTAGGACACTAACTGATAATATTTTTATAGACAGTGCTCAAGCTAAAATAATTAGTGTACCCAGTGGCTGACGGACTACACGGTCATGATGCACAGGTAATGGAAAATAACAGTATGTCACCTTACAACAGAAGCGCGTTCACACAAAGCAGTGAGAGTTATTAGTTAGAATAGGAAGCACCTTTGTAAGAGTAAGTTAAAAAGGGTGGTGTAGCATGAGGTATTTGTACAAAAAGATACTAGTGTCAAATTCACTCTATTCCATGTCAATATTTGAAAGTTCCTTTCCTTAAATGTTATCCAGAAGACACATTCAGAAGACAAGTAATCTGCTGTTAATTAAGAAAACTAAAATTTCATGTAGGAGGAAGAGGGAAATGTATGTAAAGGCCAAAGTCAGTCAACGTCCGACATAACTTGCGTACTACAATAAAATACTGTACTATTTGAGCCGGCCGAAGTGGCCGCGCGGTTGAGGCGCTGCAGTCTGGAACCGCGAGACCGCTACGGTCGCAGGTTCGAATCCTGCCTCGGGAAAGGATGTGTGTGATGTCCTTAGGTTAGTTAGGTTTAACTAGTTCTAAGTTCTAGGGGATTAATGACCTCAGTAGTTGAGTCCCATAGTGCTCAGAGCCATTTTTTTGTACTATTTGAGTGAAGTCGTTAAAATGTCCAGAAGGATGCATGTTCTGACAGAAATAAATAATGCAGGTAACAAGATTAAAACAATAGGGGACATTGTCAAACCGGAGACTGAACAGGCAGCCAGTGTACAATATTCCATAACAGTTAAACCAAAAACAACGTTGTTAAAGATAATTCACAAGTTGCAAGTACTTTTACCAATCTCTTTTTATACACAGCAGGAAATATAGGAGTAATTGTTTCTGTTGAAGAAGCAAGAGAATATATTAACAGCGTCATTCTACAAAACCTTAAATAACTGCAAGTAGCACCAGCATCCCTTACTGAAATTAATACAGTTATAAAAATTGTAAAAAGAAAAGCTCTTCTGGGGTGAATGGCATTTGGAACATAATTCTCAAAATAAGGTCCCACTTAATAAGTAATGTCCTTAGTGATATATGCAATACATCACTGGCACAGGGAGTCGTTCCAGACATGTTAAAATATGCAGTTATTAAATCACTTCATAAGAAATGTGACAAGACACACAGTCTCTGTTTTCCTTATTGACATCTTTCTCCAAAATATCAGAAAAAGTAAGAGCAGGAGCACACTTAAGGGGAAACAATTTCCTTACCGCATCACAGTTTGCATCCCATTAAGGTTGCTCAACTGAGAATGCTGCTTATACATCCTTTCATCAAATACTACTAGCCTTAAATAATATTACATTGCCTGTTGATATTGTCACACCAAGGTCATTAATTGTATAGATCATGATACTCTCTTAGAAAAACTCAGGTCTTATGGAACTGAAGGCTTTCCACACAGCTGGTTTGAATCATACAGAATGCAAAAGTTATGGTGAATAATTCAGAAAATGTCGGAAACGTAACAAAATTTTAGTCACTGGGGTAAAACCACAAAGGGAATCCTACAGGGTTCAATTTTGGATTCAATCGTACTCCTTATGAGTGTCAATGATCTTCAGCTTAACCTTCAACAAGCAAAATTGATACTTTTTACAGACGATGCTAGTGTTATTGCAAATCCCATTATAGAGAAAGCAACAGAAGAGTTAGTAACTTATATTTTCCAAAGAATAATTAATTGGTTCTCTGGCAATAGACTCTCCACAAATTTTGAAAAATAACACAGTACATTTATTTCTGTACAACAAGTAGTCATACCCATAATTGACGTTGCACGTGAGCAGCAATCAGTAAGTAGGGCAGAACGATCCACATTTTTGGTTGAACAGGGTGACACAGAAAAACGGGAACATTTCCAAAATCCAGTAAAAATATGTTATGTGCGAGAGGAATAGCATTCATGGTAATTGAAACCTTACAACTTCGCCATTTAGGAAATATTGATGACGTTTATAATATTTTTAAAATTATGTCATTTAGATGGCATCCTCCTATACGAATATGGTGAAATTTGCTGTTGAGATTCCTCATTGACCGCTGCAACATCTTACCTGGAATACTGTGAACTGCATACCGAATTCTCTGTTTTAACTCATCCAGGGATCTTGGTCGAGTCGCGTAGACTTTGCTCTTGAGGTAGCCCCACAAGAAAAAAATCACAAACGGATAAATCTGGTGATAAAGGAGTCCAGGGATTGTTACCGAATCGTGAGATCACACGGTTCCCAAACTATTCTTGCACATATGCCACTGATTGCCGTGCAGCGTGTGATGTCTCTCCGTCCAGTTGAAACCAGGCTTCTTGAACGTTTGGAAAGTTGTTCAATGCAGGTGTAACGAAAGTTCGCAACATCTCCACGTAACGATCGACATTGACAGTTATTGTGTTTCCCTGTTCATTTGTGAAAAAATACGGTCCGATAAACCCATGTGATGAAACGCCATACCTTACTAGCGTGCAAATGGCGCTCATGAACGTCATTAGGATTTGTGTTTGCGCGGCATCAGTAGTTCTGTTTATTCACATAACCTGTGAGATGAAAATGTACCTCATCTGACATCCACAACTTGTTTAGAAATTCATCATCATTATTTATTTTTGTTATCATTTGTTGACAGAAGCCTAATCGTAACCGGTAATCGTTGACCTTCAATTGTTGCACCATCTGTAGTTTGTACGGATGAAATTTTAAATCAAAGTAAAGAATTCTAGGAACACTTCCCCGGGACATTCCAATCACTGCTGCTTGCTTACCATTTGAACGCCGTGGGCTCCGAAAGACAGACTAGTGTACAACATATATATTCGCCGGAGAACGCACACTTCTTGTTCGTCCTGTTAGTTCCTTCTAGAGGGCAGATCCAGTCTATTCAAAGTTATTGGTTTCGACGGGACGGCAACATGACTTCCCAAATTATATAAATGTCGAAACTCCCTCTGCGACGCTAGCACACTATCATTGCTTTTATAAAATATTTTTATGGCTAACTTACGCTGTTGTCCGTTTCACTGATCCATGATTACTGAAACGACGGACTGTTTACTCGCCAACTGTCATGTAGCCGCAGTGCTGCCACTTGCCCATGGCTGCCACTACTTATTTCAAATATTCCCGTTATACTGTGTCACCTGTACATAATGATGAAAACTTGAACTGGAAGAAGCATGTTACTGAGCTTCTCAATAAGTTAGGTCCAGCTACTTTGCTCTTCATATAATCCTAATCTTGGAAGCAAACAATCAACCTTCTCACATATTTTGCGTATTTCCACTCAATAATGTCACACAGAATAATTTTATGGGGTAACTCATCACTTAGAAAGGCATTTAAAGTGTACTTACATAATATACATTTTCACTTATGAAATTCGTCATAAGTACTCCCATAATTTGACAAATACTATGAGGTACATACCATTCAAAAACTTGTAGGCAGTAAGAAATATTTATTTTTAAGTGTAGTTGCACCAGTAAAAATAAAATGATGAAATATTCATTTACGTTGACTCTAAACATGTATACATATCCTGTAAACTGACTCGTTCCATATGAATTCGATAAAAGAGTAGTTCAAATGATTTATAAAACATGTACCTAACTAACTGACTAACTATCTCACAATGAGACGAACAACGCCTCTCTTGAAGCGACTGCCGCTGAAGCAGTATCAGCATTTCCGAGACACTTTTGCTCTTTTATAATTAACCTGTAATGAAAGTCACGGGTCTTACTTGGATCTTCTCTACTTTCTCCATCAATTTGATCTGGAGTGCCTATACAGATTTGCAGTATCAGCTTTCAGCTACAGAGTCGCTTTGAATTTTACATGTTTACAATATTCTTCGAATCTTGATTTATCAGCTGTATTTTGTTTCATAGATGGCTCTTGGAACCAGAGCAAATTTGGAAACATTCTGTGTAACTTAAATTATCATGTGGCACTTATTTGTTGATTTTTTCATTGATTATCAGTGTTTTGTTGGCAAAGACTTGACTGTGTAATACTAAATGATACGTATGTTCATAGTATTATTTTAACACACGATGCTACGAAGGTTCTTGGTTTTATCTGGTTTCAGAATGTTGAATGAAGTACAGAAAACCAACAAATACATATTTCTGTATTCGGAGGGAAGTACTGATATACCTGATGTGAAAACTAAATATGTACCCTGAGTACCTTCGGTTTTGTGTCACCATTTGCAGTGTCCTATTAAATACGACCAGATTTTGGAAACCATTTTACCTGATGGTTAAGTTCCTTCCCATTTCCACACGAAATATATTTTCCAATAGTAGTTCTGTTGTTGAAGAATCCTCGCTTAGTCCTCTCTGATAGTGTATGAATTTATGATTCTATTAAACTAGTCCGAAACGGAAGTCTCACTTTGAGATAAAGTCTCAGCTTACGGTGGATAGCAGCACGGCCCGTCGGCCTCAGAAGGCAATGTATATTTGGGACAGAACGGTGAAACTAGGTCGCGGAGGAGATAAAACGACATTTGTACGTTGATTGCACTACATACCTCACAAGAATGGCGGGTGGTGCTTGCGCACAATATACAGCTTCCCATCTTAAATTCCCGCCATTATGATCCTATGACTTCGGCACGCTGTAAAACCGGCGTAGTTTCATCACATCAGCTATTAAAGCAAATATGTGGTGTGGTGTACATCGAGCGGGAGCCTTCGAGGTCTTCAAAATTAAGATTCGTTTGGAATCGGCGTAAAACGTGGTGTATGGGCGACCGAGCGTGCTGTGCGGCAGAAGGCAGATGCTGGTAACTGTGTCGTTATCTGTGCGGAATGGACCATAAAATGTGGCCATCCACCAAACCAATCTCCGGCGGCGCGGCTGCACCTTAAATTGAATGGGTAACGTAGCGATGCAGGCTGCACAGAAGTAACATCAAATTTACTACTCTGTTTCGTAACGTCTGTTCCGAACACATATGCCGTTCGTGTTCCCCACTAGCTATAGCCGACTGTACGGTAACTCGAAGCATTTTGTGTCGGCTATTTCCTGCATGTGAGAAGGTGCATTGTGTTTCTGCTTGAGCAAATGATCCTGATGAGATCACGGTAAGGTACTTCTTTACGCACATACTCTCGATTTCCTGGAACACAGTCGGCTGCTACCAATCAGTCATTTTCATTAATACGGTTACGTTTATAATAAATTATCTTACTTATTTATGTAATATGATGTATCTTGATATAAATTTGCAGTTTTTCGCGTCCAACTATGCTGAGTAGTTTGGCACAACAGTTAATATGTTATTCCATAAAGCCGGCCGCGGTGGTCTAGTGGTTCTAGGCGCTCAATCCGGAACCACGCGACTGCTACAGTCGCAGGTTCGAATCCTGCCTCGGGCGTAGATGTGTGTGATGTCCTTAGGTTAGTTAGGTTTAAGTAGTTCTAAGTTTAGGGGACTGGTAACCACAGATGTGAAGTCCCATAGCGCTCAGAGCCATTTGAACCATTTTTTTGTTCCATAAAAAGACGGGAGAACTGCCGGATATCAGTAACGTCCTGCCACGATATTTCGGCGCAGAGTCTTCTGGCCATCTTCAGGGGAGTGCCACTGTAGTAGTACTGCTTATTTCATTTGCGCCACTTTGGACGACATGCGCGCCGGTGATGTTGATGAAATGATGATGAGGACAACACAACACCCAGTCCACGAGCGCAGAAAATCTCCAACCCGACCGCGAATCTAACCCGGGCCCGCTTGTATTGGAGGCAAGCACGTTTCCACCGAGCTAAGCAGGCGGACCGTTTACAAGATATTGAAGAGGAACATACAGTGACATAACATCATAAAAGTTTTCACCTTCAGTTCACCAAAACGCCAAAGTTGTGTCTCAATCGACTCATTGTCAGCTAAAATAGAGGGCAGATCTTCAGGTACCCTCTTTTTCAAATTTACGAGAGTGTGATGAAAAGTAAGGTCTCTAGCTTTTTAAGGAAAACAAACGTTATTACCGTTTTACATCTTTGTTCTTCATGTCTACATATTTCGAACCTTCTGCCGCCAGAGGGCTCCGTATTGTTCATTGAACATGGCAGTGTGTAACGTAACTATATCGGCGCTTCAGAAAGAGTGTGTTGTAATCGAGTTTCGAATTGGACCAGTTGGTCCACACACGGAGCAACGTCTTCTGTACCATGGCAATGCCAGATAACACACGAGTTATGCGACATCTACTACAATCCGACGCCTTAGCTTCATTGTCATCGGTCATTCTCCGTACAGTTCCGACTTGGCCCCATTCGATTTTTCATCTGCTTCCTAAACTTATAGAGCACCTTCGAGGACTTCACTTCGATGGTGATGAAGCGGTGTAAGGAGAAGCGAGGCTGTGACTCCGCCAACAAAGTCAAACGTTCTACAGTGACGGTATCAACAAGCTGGTCTCTCATTGGGAGAAACGTGTTCGTCACCAGGGTGACTATATTGAAAAATAAGTACGTCGACATGAAGAATACTATGTTAATAACATTTTTTGTATTTAAAAAGCTTTAAGAGTTGCCACATAAGAAATTCGGAGGGACTACTTTTTATTACTCCCTCGTAAAACACAATCGATCAAAGCATAGCAGGCTCTGTAATGGCTGGCTCTGAGAACTATGGGACTTAACATCTATGGTCATCAGTCCCCTAGAACTTAGAACTACTTAAACCTAACTAACCTAAGGACAGCACACAACACCCAGGCATCACGAGGCAGAGAAAATCCCTGACCCCGCCGGGAATCGAACCCGGGAACCCGGGCGTGGGAAGCGAGAACGCTACCGCACGACCACGAGATGCGGGCAGGCTCTGTAATCTTTACGCCCCATGCACCACACAGAAAAAAGTCCTTCCACCAGCCAAGAAGTCATTCGTCATTGAACAGAGCCCTATCATTTGCGTAGATGAAAGGACATTATCGACCCTCAGTGGTCCCACGCTATTTTCCTTTACTGCTACCCGTTCTCGTCCTAGCTGGTGGATGATCTTCCTCCTCAGCAGTGAGGCTACAGCGTTTAGAAACAGATCGGAACGTTATGGCTTAACCTTCTCTTCGTACAGCGTTTAGGAGACGGCACTCTGAGCCACATAGATTCGAGGGGCGTTCAAAAAATAACGCAACACCTTTTTTTCTGAAAACGACTGATTTTGTTCAGAATTTCAATACATCAAAGTTTTCATCAATGGTTTGGCTACAAAACCCTATTTTTCTACATAATCTCCATTCAGTGCGACTGCCTTACCCCACTTCACTGGGAAGGACTTTACGCCCGCATGATACTACGCTACCGCTGGAGCTAACGTTTTCCTCCATCAATAACCTCCCTATCATCCACGGACTGCTTTCCGTGGAGTGCATCCTTCACTGAGACAAGCAGATGGAAGTCGGAAGGTGCGAGATCTTGGCTGTAGCGTTTATTTATAACGAAGAACAATCCAATGAAGTTTTGTGAACTCCTCTCGAGTGCGTCAGCAATACCAACAGAGACGTGCGGTTGAGCAACGGGGTGTCTGATTGTGACCTGTCTATCACCCCAAATGAGGGTGTCCGGACGTTGCGACGTTGCATGTATCACAGCTGTGTGCGGCCGGTGAACACGTGGGAGATCGGACAGGTGTGCGTGAAATAGTTGCTATGATGATAGACACCTCGCCCAACGATTCACCGTGCTTTTGTTCACTGCTGGGTATCCGCAGACGTTGTGCAACCGCCTGTGAATCTCTGCGACGCTCTGGTTTTCATCCAAAAGAAACTCCATGGCAGCTCTCTGCTTGAAACACACCTCCTTTACAGACGCTATTTTGAAGGCTACGAATAGCTCAGCCAACTATTTCAACTTCATGAAAATATAGTGGCTGAAGCGAAAACATCCCACGGTGTTCTACAACAAATTCCGCATATTGTTAGAGGAACTGGGTTGCATTATTTATTGAACCCCTGTCGTCTTTAATGCATGCTAGGTACTGCACTCACATTTAGATGGAGGAGACGTCAGATCCATAACGGCCGTCTCGAATTGCTTTCGGTTACCGAATCACGCAAATTCATTGTTGAATCCTCCGGAAGGGTCACGTCGTTTCTTTGACTACCGTCATTCAGATCACCACGAGCAACCTCATTTTGCTTTCGCTTAGAAACTAACTTGCAGTTCCGCCGAATGCGGGCTTAGATGTGTTTGAACACACACCACAGGAACATGAGTTTGTTAATTGGACCGATTGTTCTCTTATCCGAATTATGAAGGAAAGGTACCTCAATTGGTCACCACCGTTAAATCGACAGTCTTATATCAGAAAATGTCAGTAATAATAATAAATAAGCAAGATGATATCCGTTCAGCAACATGCTGCAGAAAGATTAATCATTTCACTAGCCAGAATGCCGCTGTGGAGGGGTAGGTAGAGGTACTGGTGAACGCCGCCAGTCCACTATAGCCGTATGTTTTGCATGATTCAGTAAGCACTGAGTGGCGCAGCACTGCAACGTTATGTATCACATGAAACGGAAGCTCGAATGTAGGAAAAACGACCACAAAGATACCACAAACTCTAGAAGCAATATGTTCTGATAGATTGGGAGGCTTCTGAAGGCAAATAGTAGTATCGAACAATGTCTCAGTTAACTTTGGCAGCTTCTCATTAGGATCCTTTTGGGTGTACAGAAGCATTATCTCATAAAATTCTTATCGCCAACGCATATGATTTTCCAATACTTTCAGAAAATCTGACAGATTCAGTTATCGAATTAAATCTTGTCCAAAAGTTTCTTCGCGTATGCTACATGCAGCTGAAGCCACTAACTTATGGTTAGATACCATAGGGCTAACAACGTGTGTGGATGAAAGATTCCACGTTTCAGTCGCTATACCAAACAGCCCTATCAAAACTGGAACATGGAACGTCAGGACGATGAGATAGGGAGGAAAGATTCACAATGTAATAAAGGAGATGAAAAAAAATGGTTCAAAAGGCTCTGAGCACTATGGGACTCAACTGATGCGGTCATTAGTCCCCTAGAACTTAGAACTACTTAAACCTAACTAACCTAAGGACATCACAAACATCCATGCCCGAGGCAGGATTCGAACCTGCGACCGTAGCGGTCTTGCAGTTCCAGACTGCAGCGCCTTTAACCGCACGGCCACTTCGGCCGGCTAATAAAGGAGATGACAAGAATGAAAATAGATATATTGAGAATAAGCGAAATGTGATGGCCGGGAACTGGAATCATCAACATAGATGATCACCGAGATTACTACTCAGGTACAGACCATGGCATGCATCAACTTGGAGCTGGAATCGCAAAGTGTGTTGACGATGTTATCCCAGTCTCAGAACGTGTTATGTTAGTTCAAATCAAAGCTAGACCATTTAACTTGAACATTATTCAAGTCATCGCACCTACAGCAGACAAACCACATCAGGAGGTCGAAAATTTTTACAATAGCATTAACCATATTCTGAAAAAACTAAAAAGAGAAGATTTGAGTATAGTCATAGGTGACTTGAACGCAAAACTTCGATCAGAAAAAACATCAAGCTCCGTTGGTCCCTTAGATCTAGGGGATAGGAACACCCGAGCAAATGATTTAGAAGTATTTGCAGAAACAAATCAACTAGTGGTGATGAATACATGGTTTCAACTTCCATCACGCAAGTTATACACATGGAAATCGCCCTTGGATAAACAAGGACAAGTTGTGAAGAATCAGACGGATTTCATGCTGGTGAACAAGAGATACAGAAATAGTTGTACAGACGTCAGAACGTATCCAGGAGCAAACATATACTCAGACCATATCCCACTCGCAGGAAATTTCAAAATCAAAATGAGACATGTTGTCTCCAAAATATCACGAAAATACGACCTGAGAAAGTTGAAAGATTCTACCTTACAGCAGCCCTAAACAACAAAAGGAGAGACAATGGGGATGACACCAATGAAAAACTCACACACTTACAGCAAACGATACAAGGAGTCAAAGAAGAGTATTTGAGACCGGACCTTACAAAAAGGAGAACTTAGATGACACGTGAGATTCTGGACCTCATGGAAGAACGGAGGAAGAAAAAAGGTAAGCTGGTGTAATACAGCGCGATACAGAATACAATCAGAAAGAAAATCAGAGAAGCCAAAAAGAAGGAAAATACTGAATTATGTGCAGAAATTGAGTTTTATCAGAGTAGGTACGATGATTTTGACGTGGATCGGAAGGTCAGAGAGGTTCAAATGGCTCTGAGCACTATGGGACTTAACATCTTAGGTCATCAGTCCCCTAGAACTTAGAACTACTTAAACCTAACTAACCTAAGGACATCACACACATCCATGCCCGAGGCAGGATTCGAACCTGCGACCGTAGCAGTCCCGCGGTTCCGGACTGCAGCGCCTAGAAACGCAAAGCCACGGCGGCCGGCGAAGGTCAGAGAGGCAACAGGAAAATATCGCAAATCAAACAGTGGGAAGCTAGTAGGTGGCAGTGGCAAATTCATAGTCAATAAGGAAGAAAAAATGAGAGCGTGGGAGAAATATCTAGAACACTTTTCAAAGTTAACCAGAAGAGGCAAGAACCAGAGATATTAGACACAGAGGGACCATATATCCTAGTAAGTGAAGTAGAAGCGCCATACATCAAATGAAGGAAGTGAAAGCAGCTAGGCCAGATGGCATGGACACAGAATTCCTCAAAATACTCAGTAACGAAAAAATAAAAACTATCACAGAAATATTCAAGCACATTTACTCATGAGGTAAAATCCCTCCAAAACGGCTTACATCAGAGTTCATTGCTCTACCTAATAAACCGAATACCAAAGTATGTGGGGACTATCGTACCATCGGTTTAATGAGCCAACTGCTAATACTTTCTTAAAGTGATCCACATGCGGATATACAATATTTGTGAAGACCAAATAGCGCCCAACCAGTTCTGGTTTCTACATGCGGTTTTCTCAAGAGAAGCAGTATTTAGTGTACAAGTATCGTTCCAAAGATATAGGGACATCAGTTGTGATGTATTTGCTTGCTTCATTGATTATCAGAAGGCATTTGATCGTGTGAAGCATGAACAAATGATAGAAGTACTAAAGGAATCAGGAACTGATGGGAAAGATCTAAGAATAATAGCCAATATACTGGAACCAATCTGCAGTCTACATCTACATCTACATCTACATTGATACTCCGCAAGCCACCCAACGGTGTGTGGCGGAGGGCACATTACGTGCCATTGTCATTACCTCCCTTTCCTGTTCCAGTCGCGTATGGTTCGCGGGAAGAACGACTGTCTGAAAGCCTCCGTGCGCGCTCTAATCTCTCTAATTTTACATTCGTGATCTCCTCGGGAAGTATAAGTAGGGGGAAGCAATATATTCGATACCTCATCCAGAAACGCACCCTCTCGAAACCTGGCGAGCAAGCTACGCCGCGATGCAGAGCGCCTCTCTTGCAGAGTCTGCCACTTGAGTTTATTAAACATCTCCGTAACGCTATCACGGTTACCAAATAACCCAGTGACGAAACGCGCCGCTCTTCTTTGGATCTTCTCTATCTCCTCCGTCAACCCGACCTGGTACGGATCCCACACTGATGAGCAATACTCAAGTATAGGTCGAACGAGTGTTTTGTAAGCCACCTCCTTTGTTGATGGACTACATTTTCTAAGCACTCTCCCAATGAATCTCAACCTGGTACCCGCCTTACCAACAATTAGTTTTATATGATCATTCCACTTCCAATCGTTCCGTACGCATACTCCCAGATATTTTACAGAGGTAACTGCTACCAGTGTTTGTTCCGCTATCATATAATCATACAATAAAGGATCCTTCTTTCTATGTATTCGCAATACATTACATTTGTCTACGTTAAGGGTCAGTTGCCACTCCCTGCACCAAGTGCCTATCCGCTGCAGATCTTCCTGTATTTCGCTACAATTTTCTAATGCAGCAACTTCTCTGTATACTACAGCATCATGAGAATAGATCTAGACCAATCAGAACAAGTGAGAATACTCTTTAACCTGTATTCGGAACACATATCCAAAGAAGCCTTAATTGACGAGGAAGAAGGAATCTCAGCGAATGGGGTCACATTCAACAATTTTCGTTATGCAGATGACAGCGTGGTGTTTGCCGATACAATGGAAGGGCTGCAGAAGCTGACAAACAAAATTTCTGAGACAAGCCAGAAATACGACTTGGACATCAACATAAACAAAACAAAACCTATGATCATCAGCAGGAAGAACATTCGAGGTGGGAATCTGTACACCAGTGGCACAAGCATAGAGCGGGTTTCACAGTACCCGTGTCTGGGCACCATCATTAACGAAGCGTGGGACAACTCGCGGGAGATAAAGTGTCGCATCGGAAAGGCGAGGAGTGTTTTCGACTCGGTGAGCTAAGCCTTCAAGAGTCACGATCTTACCATGAACACAAAAAGCGGCTCCTCAGGTGCTATGTGCTCTCAGTTCTCTTGTATGGTGTGGAGACATGGACCCCTACAAAGGCTACCACTGCCAGAGGCTCTGAGCACTATGGGACTTAACATCTTAGGTCATCAGTCCCCTAGAACTTAGAACTACTTAAACCTAACTAACCTAAGGACATCACTCACATCCATACCCGAGGCAGGATTCGAACCTGCGACCGTAGCAGTCCCGCGGCTCCGGACTGCAGCGCCTAGAGCCGCACGGCCACCGCGGCCGCCACTGCCAGACTCCGAACCTTTGAACTCTGGCTATACAGAATAATGTTGAGAATATCATGGACTCAAAAAGTGACAAACGTCGAGGTTCTACTTCGAGTTAACAAAAGCCCAGACCTGGTCAAAATCATCAAGTGTCACAAACTACAATACCTTGGCCACTTCACTGAAGCATCAAAAACGATATGAGCTGCTTCAACGTATCCTGCAAGGAAAAATTGAGGGAAAGATACCTCCGGGACGAAGAAGAATTTCCTTGCTCGCCAACTTTAGATTTTAGTTTAATATTATCTCTGAAGAACTATTTCGCATTGCAACTGATAAAGACAGAGTAACAATGATGATCGCAAACGTCCGAAGCGGACAGGCACGCTGAGAGGGAGAAAAAGATGAATACAAATATTCTTTATGTCGCACTGATTGACTTTAATGATACTGTAATTGTTGTGGAAACGATGTTCACGTTGGAGCTGTAGTGGTTTTGCTGTTAGTTGGAACAGACGCGACGAAATTCACGAGTGCCAGCCGCGTATCACAGCCAAAGAGTATGTGGTAGCGCCCGCGTACAGCTATCTCACGTCACACTGAACTGGAATTTCTCCCTCCTTGCCGTTTACGATGACGTCTGAGAAGTGGAGTCTAGAACGCTCATGGAAACGTTCCATAATTTTTATTACACAATGAAAATTCACTTTCGTGTCTCCTAAAAAGTGATGGGACACAAGATTTGAAAGCGCACGAGGAGAAGGGAATTTCAAAACCAAAATTTTAATTTTGATGTTTTGTTAATATGTAATGCGCATATGAGTCTGTTTGACACCCGCATTTAATTGGTGCCTGTTAGAATAGTTACCCGTGAAATACTTTTCGTTTAATGGAAGCACTAATTAGTAATCTATTTAAAGATTTATTGTGCTGAAAAATTTAGTACACTATTACTGTCTGCCGCCCGTGTGACTTAGAATAATTCATGAGCTGTGCATTTCAAAAATCTGAAATTTTTCGGAGACACTCCAACTACCGTCAAGATATCAAAAATTTCCTGAGGAACCTGTGATGAATACTCAATGTTGTCATGTGGGCTTTGCATCGATTTGAACTTTACTTTTTGCAGCATAGAGTCAGAGTGATACGAAACTTATTTTCGTGATCAGATTCCTGCTCCAACTTTTATGAGAACTTTGCAAGTGTCTCACGTGTAATTTAATTGTAGGAGATGAAGTTGGGCTTGCGTTAATCGTACCAATACCAATATATTTTCCGTAACGCACATTATCAAGGGAGGAAAGGGGGAGAATGTACATTGCGCTCATCATGAAAAATATTGGAAAAGAAACAAAATTCGTTAGTTGTTGTTGTCTTGTATTGAAAACACACGTTTTAAAGAGATGGTGATGTAAAATTAGGCTATAGAACCTGAAAATTTCTCTTAGCGCACTCTCGACGCACTTTTACTAAAGTATACTACCCACGGATGGTGGTGGGGGGGGGGGGGAGTTGTGGAGGGGGGAGGGGGAGAGGGGGCGTTCTCTAAATCCATCTTAAAAAGAAAAATGCACAATTTGTGGTTCATTGTTATTGAATTTTACCCACAAGAAACTTTTAAAGATATATTGGTAACTATAGTTGAATTATGAACGACGGCAGGCCGCGAAGGTCCGCGCTGTACAGAGGCACAAACGGTAATCAGCGTTGCCGGTTGCAAACAACATGTGAGGTGCGAGCATAGAACCGTAGACGCCAAACAGTTCGTATGCTTGTGTATAAGGGGTAGCGGGCAGCGGAGAAAGTTAATCGGTAAATATTTGTTCAGTTTGTTGCGATTTGTCACAACGTTAAGCTCCCACCACCACATGACTACCACTGTGGGACAACCGGATAGAGAAGAATAAGATATGCAATGTCGTCTGGCTGGGTAAATTGCGATGCTTTGTACCGAGCATATACATGCAGTGAAGTACGGATGTTTGAGTCCTATGAGAAATTTAAAGTTTAGAGATAATTATTTTCGTAAAACACCGATACATAGCTACCATGAACAGTACTTAACTACTTCCAACATGGACAAAGGCTATTACAAATTACGTCATATAACATTCTAAACTGAATAACTTTAACACCACAAAAATATTGTACGTAATATTTGAAAATTTTCCGTCTTTTGCGACAGTGAGGAACGTGCTGTTTATAACAGACGCATTTCGCTTCTTTTAAAGCACCTTGATTAAAACAAAGTTAATATAGCATACGAAGTCAGTTATGGACTCATAAAAATATAAGACTAAAATATATTGAGTGTGAGTGAATTGCAATGTACCGAAAACGAACTTATTGAAGTGTGTCTGTCACACACAAAACACCAATTATTTACTAAAATATAGATCAGTCGATACAAACGTTGAATATGATCTTACAACCGCAGCAATGCACAAAACAACGGCAGGTAACCAACTGGCAGAGTAGAAGACAAAATACTGTCCACTGAAAATGCTGCAGAATAAAGCAAAACGCCCCTGATATAAATAAGACTTTTATTACAGTAGCGAAAGACAGCATATATGTCAACATTACTGGTAAAAATGCACCTGTGGGAGAGAAGATATAGAAAAAGAAAAAGACAACATGAAAATTGTATGTGAGGCTACCTTTGGTCGTTTGCAGTCACTGCGACCTTCATTATCTACATTGCTGCAGTCCATACCAGTGTTTGACTCATCTGGTCTTAAGAGTGATGATGATGGAATCAAGCAGATTATCAATTAAAATTTTCCCTGGGCGCCGAACACATTCAGGAGTTGAAGGACTTATGCTGAAGGTGTTATGCTTCCAAGTGCTTCGTAAAAAGTCTCTCTGTTTCAGCAGTTTTATATGTCGTGTTTCGTTCTGCGACATACCCTTTCACTTGTGCCCATATGAGCTCCATCGAATTGTACTGGCAATAATAAGGTGGCAAACGCAAAACTGTACGTCCTTATTCCTGTGCAATACAATCGATTTCATAAACTTATACACGGGTCTTACGAAACCTTACAAGATTTCACAATTCAGCCCGAGTGCAGTGAGCGGTATCTTTTTACTTGCAGTCCATAGCACGATATCGGCTTATTTTGTACTTGTTGTGGGAGCCTTGTCAACAACAACCAAGCGATAACTCGCATTGTCCATAATAATCGCTAAGTTTGCAGGCAAGTAAGGGAGAAACTGTTTCCTAAGCCATAATGAAAACAGCTCTGAGTTCATTTCTAACGGTAACCACCTGAACTGTTCTTTTTTGTCGGGAACACTAATTGGCTGACTGTGATGAGTCCGGAAGCAGAACCAGCATAAATCGAAATTAGTCGTCCCCCTTTACCAACTCGTATTTGAAAACCACCCGAACCATTACTCAGTTTCTAACACGCTTTCCTTCTACAATTCTGGTGTACCCATGTTTCACAGAAGTAAAAATGTTCTAGATTTTCTTATTTAATTAAAACACTTGTTTAAAGACTGTGGTCTTGAAGCAGCGGTATCACAACGTTCCACAAATATGTATTTGAGCCCAACGTCTTTCAGTATTCTTCGTACTGAAGTAACACTGTACATATTTAGAACAACTCGCCATAGAGCATCTTCGTCAAAATCGTCTAAATATTTGACAGGCTTCTGACGACTGTGATGTTTCCCTGACGATTTGAAATCTGGGATTCCACTGGTCTGGACAGACAAATTACCTTCACTGGCAATCCGCCGAATAGTGTCCAGCTGACACCACTCGCTTTTGCTATGCGTTCCTGAGATATGGCAACATTTGTGATAGGCCCACCGTTTTCTGCTTCGTATTTGAATAAAGCGTGTATCCTGCAAATTATGTCTCTCACTTGCTTATGGAGAACTTGTCTCTTACCGCCATCATCTGTCATGACAAATTGCAACAAACAGAATGAAAATTCACCGAATAACTGCGACCGTTTAACACTCGCACTACCAAGACGTTCACAGTGCGCTGAAAAAACTACTGAACGTTCATTGGCTGTCGGTGGATGAAGTCGCATTAGATGCGCAGAACGAGCCTAAACTCGACCGCCGTTGGTCGCGGCTCCAACTATGACGTCCTGTACCTGAAAATATTGAATATGACGTGCACTGGGGAATGTGACGTCTTCTACTGAGACTTAAATTTTTTGGTTAAGTTTTCCTTCAAAATTTAAAACTTTTATGGTGTCTGGTTGAAGATGTCACTATACACATTTTTTTTTTCAAAGCGTTAAAATATAAAGTAACTAACTAGATACAATATTTTCCAAATGTTGGCAGAAAGAAACCCCTCCTGATATTGAGAGTGTTAATTCCGTGAAGTCAGCTTTAACTTTTTACATCTGTCAAGTTTCACAACATTTCATCTCCTCCAACCCTGAAATAGGCAGACGTCAGTTGCATCCGGCGCCTTAGAGGTTACAAGACTGAACGATGTGAACTGGCTTCAGTTTTTCGTCAGGGATAATATCGTATCGAAGATAGTCATAAGTGACACATTTTCCTTCCAACTACGTAAGATGAGAGATACAATTACGTACGTGAATGATTCGGTGAAGTTTGTGAGCCCGATTTCCGGCAACAATATCTCTAATACATAATTTTAATTACCTGTAAATTAAGGCACAGGAAAACTCATAGATTACAAAGATTCCGCAATTTCGAATCGTAGGAATCTTATAGACCCCTCCCCCTCAAAACTTTTTAAGGCCGTCGTAGAGTTCAGACTGAGTTATTGGTGAAATGTGTATTACTAGCAAGAACATTTAGTTGAATCGACGAGATTTACCATGAAGTTATGAAGTTTACGATAGGTGAATTCTGAAACAGCCTTATAAAATCCTGTTTGTGCTGACGTTGGTGAATCACCATTTTCCATCCAGTGAAAGCTCTCCTGGTACGTCCAGCATATAGATTCGTGGTTTATCCGCTGTCATCATGACTACAACAACCCATGGTGGTGGCTGTCATACGCTACCAACGAACAAAATGTTATTTCGGTTCCTCACGAAAGCAGACGACGTGATAGTTGGTGTGGAATAAATATAAGAGTTCTACTAAGGTTTGTAGGCGGTATCCAGCCTGATTGTTTAACTGGGTCGATAATAACTATTGATCTGATAGAGCACAAGCGATATTGTACTCCGGATTACATTTTTAAATATGTTACGGTTCATTATTTTAAATCAACATCACAGCTAAAATGCCAGGCTACAGTGATGAATCTGAGAAAGGAAACACAAGTCGATACATTACTACTTAACCAATGGAGCCAAAATGAATTTACTGAATGAGGTACATGCGATGTAGAGGGTACTGGAATGAATGAGATGCATGCGACCTCTGAAATTTCTCACCTGTCCAGACTCCTAGTGCTCATCATAAGCTATCCATTGAATGTAAACACGATGGAAACAACGACAGTCCGTACAGGCGACTCTCCTCCAATGTCTAGGTACAGTGCTGATATTTCCTGGGGCATGCAGCAAAAGGAAACACTCTTTTGGCAGTTGTGGCAGCACGATGTCTTCAGTGACACAGTGTAGATTCCCGCAACTTGCATTGATTTCGTTATTTATTTAACGAAGACATCAGCAGAGGCAAAGTGCATACCAGATGTGGGGAAGAATAGGGAAAGACGTAGGTCGTCTAATTTTCAAAGTAACTATCCCGACATTTTCCTTAAGTGACATTCATCGAACTGCGGTTCTCACCAGCTGCATCAGGAAAACCTTTAACCGTATCTTCGTCTGCGGCTAATGGAATCTTGTCACCACGAAGCTACGGAACCACGTCCAGTGTTGGTTCAGGAGACACCGCTTAACGATAGACAACCTGACGCTACTGGAGGTGGCAACAAAGGAATCCTTCCTTAGCAGGCACCAGTTAATAGGCGTACTTTTTATATTAAAATCCTTATTATAAAAGTTGATGGTATTCCATATTGCGGCAACACTCAATAGAAGGTTTCGTCGTTGCCTCTCAGTTATTTACAATAAATTACGTCTGAACGACATTTCAGATTTAAAGTCTCTGCACCACCATCATTACCAACCATACGACATGTGGAAGCCGTGTACAGTACATGAAACTAAATAGTTTCCACAAAACTCTGATCTGAACGTGTTTTGTCACTGAACTAAACTGAATAACTGATTATCAATGTCAAAATCCGGCAACAGTGTGTAAAAATAAGAGAGTTTGTAGCTATATACATATTTAGGTACTAGTGCAGAAAATTTGTCTTTATCTTTTAGGAAAATCTCCTTAGTTAAGGCTGACAGCAGCCTAGCCACTTCCCACCCCCCCACCCCCGCATCCAAACACCCATCCATGTCGGGTGAGAGAGATGAAGTAACAATAACGAAAGAAAAAAATAACATGTGACACAGCCTGGCCCCCACCTCCTCCGCAATCCAGACGCCCACCCATGTAGGGTGAGAGAGATGAAATAACAATAACAAAGAAAACAAATAAAAACGACAGGTGATAAAGAAACAGTCTAGCTATCTTCCGCTATACTCTAAGGTTAGTGGTGCAGTCCATTTGGCTAAACTGTCTTCGTTCCTACTTTTAATATTGTCGTCGTTGTAACATATCATTTCAGAAACGTTAAAATACCTCCTGCTGACAAGTTTCAAAAGCAGTTAAGCTTTCACCAGAGCACAAAAACCGAAAATATCACGTACACAGAGCCCGAGTAGTTAAGTGTTTCCCCGATCATTAAATTCCACCCTTACTTAACTCTGCGCGGCAAACTACCCAAGATGAATACGTGAGATAAAGCTACACATTGCTAACTCTCATATTATGCCAGAACACGTGCATATACTGCGACCCTTGTTAGATTAAGAGCCCTTATACAACATGTATCATACAGCTCACAGCAACATTTAGCATATGCTACCAGAAGCCGTATCGTCAGAGCCTTCTATGGCAACTGCAGTCTGCCAGCAGAACTTTAGAAACGGCAATGAACTTCGCATGGTTGCAAATCCATTACACTTACGTCCTTTGTTAATCATTAAGGAGACACTGGTTTTGTTAAATGACTAATAGGATTGATGGAAGGTTTACTTCTTGTACGTGTACGTCTCATCATTTTATAAGAGGTCCTAAGACTAACGTGTCAAAAATTCATTTCCTCTTCTCAGACTGAAATTTATTTACATTAAATGAGGTTGCGTCCCACGACTCTGGCGACTGTCTGTTATCCAAGATCACTGTTATCTTATTTCGTCCAGTAATATGCCTGGGGTTTTATATCTCTTCACAGCTTCTGAAATGAAGTCAGTGTGGGTTCGTAGACAGAAAAAACTGTCAGTAAATCGAATTCTTTGATTTATAATTCGTCGACGGCTTACAACAGATCTATTACTGTATGACAAGCTATACTGTCTAGGTGAAATCATTGATCTTGTGTCTAGATCAAAATTGCGACCATTAAGTCTCGCAATACCAAAGGGAGACGGGAGATGTATTTTACGCCCAGCTTTTGAAAATATTGTTATGTAGTTAGTTACTTCATATCTTAAAATTTTGATATAAATATTTATAGTTTTTAATGACTTCTTGTATCAGATTCCGCATATGTTTTATAATGTTCAGATGAACTTAACCCAAAATTTTAAGTCTCCGCAGTAGATGTTGCTTACCCCATTTCATACTGGATTCAATACTCCGCGGTTAAGGTATGTACTTAAGGTATCAGCATCTCTTTAATAAATATTTTTAGAGTAAAAAACAACAACAATGGACGAACTGTGTTTTCATAAAGATGGTAATACACGTCATTGTAAGTGCGCTGATATTGCTAAAAATGTGCTAAGATGTATTGTCAGGTTCTGGACGCTACTTACACGTCAGTACCTTTTTAAAAAGTATGTTGTAATATAATTCGACAACAATCAATTAATTTTTTTAATTTTTTTAACGTTGGCACAAAGTAACCCCTCCCCCCCCCCCCCCCATCCCACTGTAATGTGTTAATGTGTGTTACGGAACATGCCTTGGTACTACTAGGGTTAACCGACAGAAGTGGTATAATGATGTTTTTGTGAACGGTTAAACTGTATATAGCACAAACACACCGGCATTCAATTTACAGGTAACGTTAGCAAACTTCCGAAGCTCTTTCTGGAAATTGATCCTGGTGATTATTCGCAACCATTGCTGATAGAATTACAGATTATATCAGGAACGTGATTCAGCATTAGTTCACCGCTAATAACCGTAGGAGAGAAAGATGTGTCACTGATGTGAAAATGTTTGAAGCGAGAAATATGTTTAGAATATGAATAACCGCCGTTTGTGGAATTTTATCTCTATAATGGCACAACTTCCATTACATCAGACTTTCAGTGCGGCATTTCCCATTATACATGTTGGGATATTGAAGAGCGTGTAATGAACTGTTAACGGGTATGGGTATCAAATAGGACTTTATTGAGATGGGAAAAGGACTCATACGGAAGACAACCTATCTTGGCACTTACAGTGTTTTTGGAAACGCTCCTCTAAAGATTTGGTAGAGCCCGACCTCCAGCTTGAGATTAGGTTGCCTTGTGTTCTCCCCGTAGTGAACATTTGGAATCGGAAAAGTACAACAGATAGTCTCTCGTGAAGGAGATGTTGTTGTCCTTGTGATCTTCAGCTCCAAGACTAATGCAGGTATGATGCGTCTCTCCACGTTTCAACGTCCTGTACAAGCATCTTAATATCTGCATACCGCTGCAACCTACGTCCGTTTGATCCTGGTTACTTCACTCAAGGTTTGGTCTGCATCAGGAATTTGCAAAGTTGAAAACAGGAAACCTTTACCCTCAGCCTGCCCGCGTCCGGGAGACCATCTGTTCTTTTGGAGTATCACTACAACGAAGGCACCGACCGGGGAGGCCGAGCGGTTCTAGGCGCTTCAGTCCGGAACCGCGCTGCTGCTACTGTCGCGCGTTCGAATCGTGCCTCGGGCATGGATGTGCGTGATGTCCTTAGGTTAATTAGTTTTTAGCAGTTCTAAGTTCTAGAGGACTGATGACCTCAGACGTTAAGACCCATAGTGCTCAGAGCCATTTGAACCATTTGAACAACGAAGACCTAAGTCCCAAGCAGCCCCTCCTAGCAGCTTCAAAGCGCCATCAAGTGTTCCAGAGATTTCTTTTTAACTGATTGTTCTTAACGTGGCCTGAGTCACGTTCATGGATAGCTAAGGTTATAAAAGAACCATATCTTATTACAAAAGGCGTGTATCCTTCTGTAGGACGTCAAACAGCGAGGTGAAGCGTTTTTTTAATTTTTTTAAGGGAACAAAATGTAAATTGGATGAACGATTAGCGCGTAGTACCAAATTTTCCTGAATCAATGCCTCAAAAATATGCCCTTTTCATTACAGTATGATTGGCTGTACTAGTTGTCTACATTGTATCACTGGCTGTACTAGTCCTCTAAATTGTCTTAATAGTGTCTCGTGAAAAGAACGTTGTCTACCCTACAGGGATTCCCATTTGAATTCACGAGGCATCCCCGTATTGTCGTGTGTGTATTGAAACTGACCGTAACAAATCTAGCGCCACGTCTGTAAATTCCTTCGACGCCTTGCCTTAATCCGATCTAGACGGGATCCAAAACAATCGAGCAGGGATCAAGAATGGGTCACTTTAATGTTATCCGCAGCTCGTGGTCGTGCGGTAGCGTTCTCGATTCCCGCGCCCGGGTTCCCGGGTTCGATTCCCGGCAGGGTCAGGGATTTTCTCAGCCGTGTGATGTGTGATGTCCTTAGGTTAGTTAGGTTCAAGTAGTTCTACGTTCTAGGGGACTGATGACCGTAGATGGATAGTGCTCAGAGCCATTTGAACTCTAATGTTATACACGGAGCCATCTTTATAGAGAAGCTACACTTTTTTAAAACTCTCCCAATAAACCGAAATCGACCGTTTGTATTCGCTAGAACCGTCCTTACGTACTCATTTTACATCGCTTTGTTACGTTACGCTTAGATATTTAATCTACATGTCTGTGATGAAGTCGGCATAATACGTCTTCCTATAGGACAAAGTCCTCTGACTCATGGTTCCGTCTCACACGAGAGTAGCCTGTTTGTAACAGTTATAGCGCACTGACATCAGTTCGTGACATTTTAACTGTCTTTCGTTTATATTATGACGAGAGGACACAAGCCGATATATTACCTAGAATCCCGTCAGTTTTAAGTGACGATCAGATGAATGTGGCACGTGTTTTAAGATTTTGTGGTTGTTCTGACCTCCTGCTTAAGGTGTTGGGCAAAAAATTAGTACGGGTGACCCCTCCAGTTAATATGTTACTGATGACATTACTGATATTTTCCGCACTTGCTTTTCCGTGGCTGTTTTGATCTGGTAATAATATTATAATAGTATATAACCAGTCGATTTTCACTTTTGTACCGTTAAGAGTGCCTAGGTGCGCTAAATGTGAGAAAGAGTAAGAGACAGGGAATGTGATCTTATGTAAATTTTAAGCTCGTCTGCATGTTATACGTTTTGACTCTATTCATCTAATGCAGCGTACGTAAGGGCGCTAATAACCACGATGTTGAGCGCCCTAAACACACCAACAAGATAATCAGTACCTCTCAACTGGACGAGCAAAAATATCAACTTATGTTTCGTGTGTTTGGAAATACGTGGAAGATTTCTACATGTATTTCGATGCATATTCACATTCCTACATAGCAGACACATATTGCCATTTAGATATCAGTCGCTTCACCCACAATTTTAACCGTATTTGTGTAACGTGGCAAGTGGCATCCATGGGACACCGTGTGTCATATGATGCTTTTGGAACTCGATATATATTCAACTGCAGTTCTATCGACAGGCTTGCAAACTAATCCGGTATGGTGTCATATTAGTCGAGACATGTAAACACTATTCCACTACGCTATGCACATGATATTTAAAAGTCATTTGGCTTACCTGCTACATGTAATTAAAGTTTTAATAAACACATGACCGTCCAAAAAATCCACCCACAGATCCATGTCATTTATCTAAACTCATCACATGGGCATTTAGGCTTGACAAGGGTGAAGTTCGTTAATATCGCCAAGATGTGTGGCCTCTGAATCGTACGAAACACTGATTGTGCTGCATAATCATTCCGCTATTGGACATAGAAATCCGAGCAGGAGTACGTTTGTACGCATTCTCAGTTTCGGTGAGTTTGTGAGGTGACGGGAGGAAGCGAGGCAGCGCGAGGCGTTGAGTAAGTCTGCGCAGCGCAGACGAGTCCCCTGGCACGGCCCACCCCCGCCTCGGCAAATCACGGCCGCCCAGGGACCGGCGCTCTCCCCCTTCCAACATCGTCCGCTGCTGCCTGCTGCCCCATCCTGTAGAGCCGTTTGTCACCCTCACGTCTACTCGCGAGTGCTGAAGTGCACCAATGTAGGAAACTCAGCAGTACGACAAGTGACACAGTGACACTGTCAAATAAAACAGCGTATTACATGTCAAGTGCTTGTGAACCAGCTAAACCCCTGACTGTATAAACGGACGGGATTGTTTATTGTCTCTACTGTGAACTTCATGCGGGGATGAAGGTACACTACTGGCCATTAAAATTGCTACACCAAGAAGACATACAGATGATAAACGGGTATTCATTGGACAAATGTATTATACTAGAACTGACATGTGATTACATTTTCAAGCAATGTGGGTGCATAGATCCTGAGAAGTCAGTACCCCGATCAACCACCCGGCCTTGATACGCCTGAGCATTGAGTCAAACAGAGCTCGGATGGCATGTAGAGGTACAGCTGCCCATGCAGCTTCAACATGATACCACAGTTCATCAAGAGTAGTGACTGGAGTATTGTGACGAGCAAGTTGCTCAGCCACCACTGACCAGACGTTTTCGCCGGCCGGTGCGGCCGTGCGGTTCTAGGCACTTCAGTCTGCAACCGCGTGACCGCTACGGTCACAGGTTCGAATCCTGCCTCGGGCATGGATTTGTGTGATATCCTTAGGTTAGTTAGGTTTAAGTAGTTCAACGTTCTAGGGGACTGATGACCTCAGATGTTAAGTCCCATAGTGCTCAGAGCCATTTGACCCATTTTGAACAAGACGTTTTCAATTGGTGAGAGCTCTGGAGAATGTGCTGCCCAGGGCAGCAGTCAAACATTTTCTATATCCAGAAAGGCCCATACAGGACCTCCAACATGCATTAACCTGCTGAAATGTAGGGTTTCGCAGGGATCTAATGAAGGGTAGAACCACAGGTCGTGACACATCTGAAATGTAACGGGACTTTGAACAAAAGTCCCGTCAATGCTAACAAGAGGTGACCGAGACGTGTAACCAATGGCACCCCATACCATCACGCCGGGTGACACGCCAGTATGGCGGTGACCAATACACGCTTCCAATGTGCGTTCACCGCGATGTCGACAAACACGGATGCGACCGTCATGATGCTGTAAACAGAACCTGGATTCATCCGAAAAAATAACGTTTTGCCATTCGTGCACCCAGGTTCGATGTTGAGTACACCATCGCAGGCGCTCCTGTCTGTGATGCAGTGAGAATGGTAACCGCACCCATGGTCTCCGAGCTGATAGTCCATGCTGCCATGCTGCTGGAAACGTCGTCGAACTGTTCGTGCATATGGTTGTTGTCTTGCAAACGTCCCCATCTGTTGACTCAGTGATCGAGACGTGGCTGCACTATTCGTTACAGCCATGCGGATAAGATGCCTGTATTCTCGACTGCTAGTGATACGAGGCCGTTGGGATCCAGCACGGCGTTCCGTATTACCCTTCTGTACCCACCGATTCCATATTCTGCTAACAGTCATTGGATCTCCACCAATGTGAGCAGCAATGTCGCGATACGATAAGCCGCAATCGCGATAGGCTACAATACGACCTTTATCAAAGTCGGAAACGTGATGGTACGCATTTCTCCTCCTTACGCGAGGCATCACAATAACGTTTCACCAGGCAACGCCGGTCAACTGCTGTTTGTGTATGAGAAATTGGTTGGAAACTTTCCTCATGTCAGCACGTTGAAGGTGTCGCAACCGGCGCCAACCGTGTGTAAATGCTCTGAAAAGCTAATCATTTGCATATCACAGCATCTTCTTCCTGTCGCTTAAATTTCGCGTCTGTAGCACGTCATGTTCGTGGTGTAGCAATTTTAATGGCCAGTAGTGTAATTTTATCAATGCTAATCTACCTACAAGTATTTTGCAGCTTTCAATGCCTACAATATCTACGCGCAAGATTTCATATTCTCCCGCTAGCTACCTGTAAACTGTTAATCCTACAGAGAAAAGGAACACGACATTTTTGTAGGAAATTTAATGTAGTTAAATTTTTTGGAATACAATTTCGCTGTAGGCCACGGTTTTTGAGTTATTCAAAAAACGCTTTTGAACGCCGCTCTTGTACGTTTTTCTTGCATAAGTCAAAAAAGATCGCCTATAACGGAAACGTATCCTCGTACAAAATTTAACGACATTAAATTTCCCTTAAAAAAATGTCCTTTTAATTTTTTATGTAGGCTTAGAGTTTGCACGTAGAGAGGGCGAGATTATGTCAGTTATGCTTGTGGTATTTGAAGGCGTTGCCGAATGTCTAAAACTCTTGAGTATGAGCAGCTGAATCACCCTGTATACTAACTTAATACAGAGTGCCACAGGTATAAGTGCAGATGTTTTCATATGTGGTACCCTAATGTGTACACACATCAGAGTGTGGGTTGTTTTTCTGTGCACTGGAAAGTCTTCTCACAAACACATTACATAGTTTACTATTTGATTTTTTCTGCACGGTCATAACTGCACAGCTAAGTGGACTATGCCTATCAGTATAGGCTAACCGTATTGCGTCCACACTTCAACGCCTGACCTGCTGCCCAACGGAACACATACATCAACGACTTGTTCTTGCCTCATAAGCTTGGAGGTACTACCGAACGTAAAAACATGTTGCTTGTAGTACCTATATTATTAGTCTGAAAATGATATAAATACTGATGTAATGTTGTGCAAAACCTTGTTCCCAGCCATCAATGAAGTTATTGGCATTTATATTTGTTACACCCTGTCTAATAAATAGTAACTGAAAATGAAAACCATATAAATTCTAGTATTTCATCGTTTTCTTTTATACTTCGGGAGAACCAATGCATTTCCCAGGGTGACGGATATCATAAAAAATATTCAAAGCATAAAAATTCAAAGCTCCGTGAGTAACGTGTGAAAGCACATTGCCACAGTCACATTTTTTAATGTATCATTAGGAAAAGCAACCTCTTTAATGTTGCCTAATGCCTAGTACTATGGTGATAATTTAGCGTTTGACGAAGCATATCAAACCTTTTTCTCAAAACTGGAGCCTGCGATTGATTACGGATCCCTCATCTGCTTTATTAGTTGCATCGCTTCTACTGTTGTTATGGGCGAATGTAATTCTTCACTGTAAAAGTATACGTCGTAGGTATAACTCCATAGTGTACACTGTGGTCTCTTTACTTTTAATGAGCACACTGATATCCCGATATCATTGTCAATCAGGCCATCATACAGAGTGGGATACCTTTTCTCATTCTACGATGTACAGCTCCATTTTTAAGTAAGGTCACAGAAATTCGTACAAAAACGGATAGTTTTTCGACTTCACGCCGTTTTTCGACTTCACACCTGAACACAGACTTGGTGCCGCTTCGTCGCCTTGCATGTTATGCTACACTATGTGATCAAAAGTACCCAGACACCTGGCTGAAAATGACTTACAATTTCGTGGCGCCCTCAATCGGTAATGGTGGAATTAAATACGGTGTTGGCCCACCCTTAGCCTAGATGACAGCTTCCACTCTCGCAGACATACGTTCAATCAGGTGGTGGAATGTTTCTTGGGGAACGGCAACCCAGTCTTCATTGAGTACTGCACTGAGGAGAGATATCGATGTCGGTTGGTGAGGCCTGGCATGAAGTCGGCGTTCCAAAACATCCCAAAGGTGTTCTATAGGGATCAGATAAGGATACTGTGCAGGTCAGTCCATTACAGAGATGTTATTGTCGTGTAACCACTCCGCCACAGGCCGTACATTATGAACAGGTGTTCGACCGTGTTGAAATATGCAATCGCCATCCCCAAATTGCTCTTCAACAGTGGGAAGCAAGAAGGTGCTTAAAACATCAATGTAGGCCTCTGCTGCTATAACGCAAAGCAAACTAACAAGCGGTGCAAGCCCCCTCCATGAAAAGCACGACCATACCATAACACCACCGCCTCCGAATTTTACTGTTGGCAGTACTCACGCTGGCAAGTGACGCTCACCGGGCATTCGCCACATCCACACCCTGCCATCGGATCGCCACATTGTGTACCGGGATTCTTCACTTCACAGAACATTTTTTCACTGTTCAATTGTCCAGTGTGCTCCTTACACCAAGCGAGGCGTCGTTTGGCAATTACAGGCTTGATGAGTGTCTTATGAACCATGAAATCCAAGCTTTCTCACCTCCCGCCTAACTGTCGTAGTAGTTGCAGTGGATCCTGATGCAGCTTGGAATTCCTGTGTGATGGTCTGGGTAGATGTACCTATTGCACATTACGACCCTCTTCAACTGTCGGCGGTCTCTGTCAGTCAATGGACGAGGTCGACCTTTACGCTTTTGTGCTGTACGTGTCCGTTCACATTTCCACTTCACTATCACATCGGAATCAGTGGACCTAGAGATATTTAGGAGTGTGGAAATCTCGTGTACCGACGTATGACACAAGTGACACCCAATCACCTGACCACGTTTGAAGTCCGTGATTTCCGCGGAGCACCCCATTCTGCTCTCTCACGATGACTAATGACTGCTGAGGTCGCTAATATGTAGTACCTGGCAGTACGTGGCAGCACAATGCATCAATTATGAGAAACGTATGTTTTTTGGGGGTGTTTGGCTACTTTTGATCACACATTGTATGCTGTATTAGAGACAGTTGAAAATAATGATTAGGCGAGAGTTCTCGCTAATTCTCTGACAGATTGTGTTTGCACAGAATATTTGATGTGGACTACACAAACACTCTGCAGTTTGTATCCTGTCAGTTTTACTTATGAAAATAATTTCCCTCCATTCTCACATCTCCTTACTACTCCCATAGTCATTGGTGCTCTCATCCTCTAATGATCACAACTGTCCTCCTCTAGATTAACTGTTTACAAAATTTTAGGTCATGTGCTATAATATCTAAGATGTTACCCTCTGCCTGCTCGAAGTAATTTTCAGATAAGACTGCAAGGTTATTTCTTATCTTTCATAGAGGGAGGGAAGTACAAAGCTACTACTTCTATGAAGAACACTTTTATTAAAAAGTGGATTCAATTTATAACACATACATAATTCCGAAGGGCTTCCTTCGACAGTGTAATAGTAACGCAAGATGACATAGGTCACTTACTTTGATGGCACTGAGATGAGGAAGTAAGTACTTACACTCAAGCGCCAAAGAAACTGGTTTACGCATGCGTATTCAAATATAGATGTATAAAAATGGTTGAAATGGCTCTGAGCACTATGAGAATCAACATCTGAGGTCATTCTGGTACCGCGCGCAGCGGAATTTGAATCCGCGCCAGACGTCATGGACGTCGAAGACCTATAGAGGTCTCTGTACCATCGCGCCGTAAGCTGTGGCTGCGCGCGCCTCCTGGCTCGCTTTTAGAGTGAGGGCGCCACAGTGGAACACGTGGTCCCAGCGGCCAATAGCGGCGCCCCCGATCGCATACTTAAGCGCCTGCCTCCCGCTCAGCCAGCAGTCTGACATCGCGTGGCGTCTCAGGACATATCATCTCAGACAGCGTATTGACTTCGTGTTTCTGTTCCAGTGGATGTGGTTGTCTTCTTTGATTCGTTACTCTGTTGTCTGTTCTTGTTGTGTCGTAAGGTCCTCCGAAGGTCGTGTCCGCCCTCTCCCGTTGTGTTGTTGTTCGCGGGTCCCGCCGCGTTTCCTACTGTTCCGGTCGTCGTTACAACAGTCATCAGTCCCCTTGAACTTAGAACTACTTAAACCTAACCAACCTAAGGACATCACACACATCCATGTCCGAGGCAGGATTCGAACCTGCGACCGTAGCGGTCGCGCGGTTACAAACTGAAGCGCCTTGCCGGCCGGTGTGGCCGTGCGGTTCTAGGCGCTTCAGTCTGGAACCGCGATGACCGCTACGGTCGCAGGTTCGAATCCTGCCTCGGGCATGGATGTGTGTGATGTCCTTAGGTTAGTTAGGTTTAAGTAGTTCTAAGTTCTAGGGAACTGATGACCACAGATGTTAAGTCCCATAGTGCTCAGAGCCACTTGAACCATTTTTTTTGAAGCGCCTAGAATCGCTCGGCCACACTGGCCGGCAGAGATGTATAAACAGGCGGAATACGGCGCTGAGCATCAACGCCTATATAGGACAAGTGTCTGGCGCAGTTGTTAGATCGGTTACTGCTGCTACAGTGGCAGTTTATCAAGATTTAAGTGAGTTTGAAGGTGGTGTTACAGTAGGTGCACGAGCGATGGGACACTGCATCTCCGAGGTAGCGACGAAATGGGGAATTTTCCGTACGACCATTTCGCGAGCGTACAGTGACCATCAGGAATCCGGTAAAAGATCAAATCTCCGACATCACTGCGACCAGAAAAAGATCCTGCAAGAACGGGACCAACAACGACTGAAGAGAATCGTTCAACGTGACAGAAGTGCAATCCTTCCACAAATTGCTGCAGACTTCAATGCTGGGCCATCAACAAGTGTCAGCGTGTGAATCATTCAACGTAACATCATCGATATGGGCTTTCGGAGCCGAAGACCCACTCGTGTACCCTTGATGACTGCACAACACAAATCTTTACGCCTCACCTGGGCCCGTGAACACCGACATTGGACTGTTGATAACTGGAAACATGTTGTCTGGTCGGACAAGTTTCGTTTCAAATTGTATCGAGTGGACAGTTGTGTACGGGTATGGAGACAACCTAATGCATCCATGGTGCCTGCATGTCAGCAGGGAACTGTTCAAGTTGATGGAGGCTCTGTAATGGTGAGGGCGTGTGGAACTGGGGTAATATGGGGGCCCCTGATGCGTCTAGAAACCACTCTGACAGGGGACACGTACATAACCATTCTGCCAGGTCACCTGAATCCATTCATGTTCATTGCGCATTCCGACGGACTTGGACAATTCTAGCAGGACAATGTGACACTCACTCGTCCAAAATTAGTACATAGTGGCTCCGGGAACTCTCTTCTGAATTTAAACACTTCCACTGACCACTAAATTCCCCAGACATGAACATTATTGAGCATATTTTGAACGCCTTGCAACGTGCTGTTCAGAAGAGATCTCCACCCCTTCGTACTATTATGGATTTATGGACAGCGCTACAGGATTCTTGATGTCAGTTCCATCCAGCACTACTTCAGACATTAGTCGAGTGCATGCTACGTCGTGCTGCGGCACTGCTGCGTGCTCGAGGGGACCGTACACGATGTTAGGCAGGTGTACCAGTATCTTTGGCTCTTTACTATAATATAACTTTCATGTAACTCATAGCCACTGTGTGACTAAATACACTTTTCAGAGACATTCATTGTTAATAATATCTGAGTAGCTTTCGTGTGAACATTTGTAGGCTTCGTGAGTACCTGGCGAGGGGAAAATTTCAGAAGCAACAATGACTAACTTGTAAGACTGAATCTATTACTACGAGTATAGCCCACATGGAATACATGTCGTAGTATTAGCTTAAATTTATATAGTAACTCATTAATATAAATTAGGCTTAAAAGAAGTTCCAAGAAAGGGCTAGGGCAGATGATCTCAAAGGTAATGATATGAATGATTCGGATCCTTACAAACGTTCCTGCATTAGTATTAAAGTAGTGATATGCAACACAGTAACAGAAAGGAAAAAGATTTCCTACAGTGCTACTGAATCACACCGGAGAAAGAAGTCCTGCTACAGAGAGGCATAAGTCCATGTCAAAGCTTTACCATCAGTTTTAGTAAACTCTGTAATTTCCGTGATATTTGAAAATCGTTGGGGTTCATTCTGTACGCAAGTAATATTCCCACTTATTAATAAGCTCTATGCTTGCGGTATCATCGCTTTTTGCACACGTGGTAGTTGAGCTGTGCAAATATCCCTAATATAGAAATAAAAAAGCAAAATTCAAATCCCGCGATCGAAACATGCAACTCACTTCAAGAGTGCGATCTAATCGCTGAAGGATATAAGTCTGATTCAATAGATGCTAGGTTTAACTTTGTTCTGCACGAAGCTCATTACTCGAAATCATGAGCCTGCTTATACAGACGGGTCAATTTATATCAGCGTCGTTATGCTCGCGAATTCAGAAAAACATCTCATTTAAGCAGATTCGGATTGTTTCTCAAGTGAACGAATACCAGTGCTAATGGTATATGTCATGCACAAAGAGAAAATGATTCAAACATCACCAATAACAACTGATAAAAATGAACTGCATAACTCGAAATGGAAAACACTCCCGAATGTCTAATGAAGTAAATGAAGCAATTTGCTAACCAAACTGAGTGTCTATCCTCATTAAACGAATCACAAAGATGTACCAAAACACGTTCCGAAGAACCTCATGCGTACCATACCACTGTCCAATCCAAGAGTGAGGATCCAGAGATGCCAACCAGTGGCCACTGATGGGCCGACCAGCTGCTTATATATATTTTTAAGATGGTGGGGTGGATAGCCTATTGCTCCTGGAAATGGAAGCGGAATAAACGCTCTGATATTCATATAGTAAAACTTTATCAACCGTTTAGAAACACCAGCCAATGGCAGTTGTCGCGAAGACCAATCTTTTTACTAAAGAGAGTGAGGGGTGGTTGTCGTTGGCGATTTTTCTAACAGAAACCAATGGAAACATGTTGACTGGAAAATAAGCACTTTGCTAGACCTGTCTGTAGAAGCCTAGATGCCCTGGCATTCCACTAGCAGACATTACAAGAGAGTCTCTGTTCCCCTCGCCGACAGGTTCGGACACATAAACTCACACATTCATACTTGCAGAGATAACACTGGCAAATAGAGGGGATGTGAAAGGATGCATTCTCCTCCGAAAGAAGTACATCAACACAGAAAAACCATCTGCGCAGGATACGCACTAGCATGCCACACACATCTCTGCAACTAAAGTGAAAGTGGTCTTAAAGAGCCATCTTTCAAGACATGAAGAATAATGTCACACGGATCCCTGTTTCTGGCACCAGTTTCGATCACACGGCTCTCCTTTTCTATAGCTGGCCAACTACAGCCTCTCCCAATTACACAATTACAACAGCATTGTGGGAAACTTATTAACGTTGCTATGCATGTTTTCTCAGAAGCGCACGGCCACTAAAGCTCCTGACGCATGCGGTCTATATCGAATTCTCTACTCCGATGAAATCGATCCCATCATTGACAGAACCTGTTCTTACGACAAATATTCCTGTCAGAATTAAAGATTTCGCAGGTATTCATTTCCAGTATCAACAAACTTTGTGTTCCTGACACGGTCTGGGAATTATAACCTTTAATAAGCGATAGTAAATCTAGGAGCTTACCATGAATGCTCCCACTGTTTACGGATATCACATTAAACCTTTATTTATCTGTGTAAACGATCGGTGTATGAGAGTACTGTTTCTGATCTGTCTCAGACTGCTGCGAGCTGTTCATCACCGACCTCAAGGAGGGATTTCTCAGACCTTAAAAAATGAAACTGTGTGGAAGTCACATGTACTCTGCTACTCTAGTAGCGTGTTTACGAACCTGAAACATTGAAGGGCCCTATAGCTCACATACCATAGTCGAGGTCGAGGAATTCGTACTAGATATTGTCACCAAATCATCTGCGTCTTTGGTTTAGACCTTCCACTTTGCCCCAAAGCAGAAGACTGTGATTAACTCTGGGTACGATGTTACACACAGTGAAATTAACTTACACCCAAGTGTGATACTAGCTGCCTTCACCAACTCAGCTAACTACAGAAAGGACACCAACTTGGCCTCAGAATTCTAGCGGCAGGCGTCGTTTTCGCCAGCATGAGCCACAATTTGCAACCGGTTGCACCTAGTGCATAAAACAGTTGCCCGCAGAGTATTCTATATATATCGGACGAGACCTCCCAGCAAGCACCTATGCTTGCCATTTACCCTTGGGTGAAGACAAACTCTTCAGTTGAAGCACATCAGGAGACACAGTAACGTCGGGGTTCCCAGGGAATTGCAGGTTCACCAGAGATGTCACAAGTTTCGCCACTGGTGCTCTAAGATGGCCACAAGTTAGGGCAGCAGCTTGAAGCCTGTCGATCGTGGCCAACACAGCTTCCAGCTGTTCCCAGAAGGTAACCAACTCTCCTGGCGTTCATACGCAACAAGCATAGTCCCTGCCCATTTTAGCTGTATAGAAAACGGAATAAAATCTCAGAAAAAAATACAAAGTAGTGAAGACATACTGAGACAGAAGACATCTAAGCAGGAGATAAAATTACCTGACTGTGGCGTTATTGAAATTGTCCAGGGATGTGCACAAAGTAACGAGAATAACAGGAAACAACGCCAAGATGTGCTCTATAAGTTCTAATCCCACACAAAGGTTGCGATACCCTAAAGCTCATGAGGCCCAAAGAAATTACAGTACTGTAAACAGATAATAAACAGTTATTTTTCGTTGTAAAGTCATCTCACAGAACAGAAAATGTACGGAAGAAAATTTAAGCAAATAGAAAATATAATTAAACACTACTCAGAAAAGTTCACACACAGAATATTCACCTCTTCAAAGAATTTCGTCAGAAATGGCTAAGCTTTTAGCTCTGTACAGGCAAAAACAACTACTGCTTCTGGTGTTTGCTCCCTCTTGGACGGCTGGAGTTCTGAAACATCTTTCTCTTGGTTGATAAATAGAGTAGAATCTCCGTTCCTTATCTTTCTCGCGGCTGTGGTCTTGTGTACCAATGTTTCTCGTTTCATGTAATTTTCTGAATTCGGTATGAGGCAGAAGCTTGCAACCTCCTCCGCGATTTTTCTAAAAGAATTCTCTAAGCTCTCGTTCTACGCTGTGGAACCAATTTGTTTCTATACCGGAGATGTATGATCCTTTAGACCCGCCAGAGTAATCGAGAGTGCTAATGCGCTGCCTCCTGGACTCAGGAGGGCGCGCCGGCGCCGGATCGAATCCACCCGGCAGATTAACGACGAGGGCTGGCATGCCGGCCAGCCTGGATGAGTTTTTTAGGTGGTTTTCAACATCCCACTAGGTGAATACTGGGCTGGTCCCCACATTCCACCTCAGTTAAAAAACTCACAGACATTTGAACACGTTCGCCCTGTTTCATGAATTACACCAGACGCAGACATCCTGGGGTACACTACTTACGTCCTGGGCGGTTCGGGGTGGGCAGGAAGGGCATCTGGCCACCCTGTGCGACTAACACCGCCAAATCCGTAATAACACGGGCGACCCCGCGTTGGTGCGGGACAAGGCCCAAAGAAAGAAAGAAAGAAATGTATGATCATTTAGCCTGTTCTCTTGACAACGTTGATAACAAGATTAATTACAAATATGGGCCAGATGGAAGAATTTGGAAGTACTCTACGATCTTTGGTCATCAGGGTTGCTGTAGGACGTAACCCTGCTTTCTATAAGGAACATATATTGTGGAAAAGGAAACCAATGGATTCAGAAAATAAGCGATTCTTATATAGAGCGAGGAAAAATATTTTTGTGCATTAACTTCACATTAAATTTGGCAGTATGTTACAATTTCTCCAAGCCCAACGAAAAGATGGTGATACTTTCCAATATGTTGTAAATAATTTTCCGCTGCTATCGTAAGCTAAACTGAAACTAGTTTACGTCAGCTTTGACGTTCAGAAACTAATGAAGGACGAAACATTTAATGGAAAATAAAAGAAACTGGAAGATGAACTACGACGCACTCTACGTAAGTTGTCTGAAAGTTTCACAGCAAGTAGAATGATCTTGATTACGAGAATATACGAAGAAAGGTGCTACGCAACTTCGAAGTACTGGGTGCATAAATGAAACTGAAGCTACACTTCCTGGATTCTCTCGACAGTTAACTTACAGGAAATTGGAAAGTAGGAACTGGAGCTTCGTGGGGAAAAAGGTGACATTAAAATTCATGCTTCTCTATTATTATTGAAGAATATGGTACTTCATTATAATATTAGGAATGCCCTTGTTTGCCATGTTTTTGAATATATTTGTTTTGAGTGCATGTGTTTTGTGTGACTTTCCTGGATCTTCATCATTACTTTTTGAAAATGGAACCTTACGTGGTAGAGAAAGAGTATTAGTATTTATGAACTTAGCATAATAGAAAACATTTGGATCACTTAGGATGATTAGAAAATGAAAAACCAAAATTTTTAGGCACGTTTTACCGTACAAGTTCGTATTGGTTCGAACCACATCTCAGATAAAGGGGCTTTCAAACCTCGACCGACTTGTATTAATAATGTCTCAGGTGACTGCTGATTGTAACCGATAGTAGGATGGTGAAAGGAAGCTCGGGAACCCCTATGTGATACGTGAGAGGAGCAAGTGAGGTGATGGTACAACACCTCACATTTCTCATCCTTTCTTTCCTTATTCATCCCTAAAGCAAAAACACAATACTAACCACACAACCACCTATTTCAGCCTTCTGCATAATACAAATACGCGCATGACACTTCATAAACTCTCCGATGAAGGCAATGGCAAAATACCTTCGCAGGTACCTTGTCAAAGATTAACTCCTGTTTTGCTACGTTGTTAAACCTTTTTCATAAAAAATTGGATGGGTGTTTATTCATGCCAGTGGCGAGGTGTTTATGCCGTTCCTGCCTCACTCTAGGGTTTGCTACACATACTCGTAATGAAAATTATTGTAACCATCCGCTTTCTCGAGGGCAATAACAGCTACTGGCTACATAGTCACACATGTGTCTTTATAGATATTTGTTAAAGCTAATCGGGTCACTATTACATTACTTGATATAGGATTTACGAATAAAGTTTACAGCCTCAGCAATCGTTAGCATGGAAATGAGAGACCGAGCCTTTAAAATCGTTTCTGTGCACATTTTAACGATATTTTACAAGAGGACTAGAACGTACACGTCGAGTTTCGGATGCACGAGCACTGTGAGCGTCAACAAAAGCCTCGCGGGCGGGCTGTGGCAGACAGCGAGCAGAGCACTGTACGGAGGGCCTGTAAGAGAAGCTAAAGCTGATGCCACGCACGGAGTTTCTACAGTAAACAACAAGAAAACCAAGAGAACAGCAGAGTCGATGTGACAGGTCTGACATGGCGCGTAACGATTAGCTTCGTACAGAGCGTGCGGACTGTTAGTGCACCGTGCTGCCGGTTTTATGCCCGTTCTACGACAGAGAGAGCCGCTAATGCACCCGCTTTTTGCTTCCCTTGTGGAATGGGTATGAACCTCACATCACCGTAGCTTGCAGACGCTATTAGTGCCGACTGCATCGCACGGTAGCGATATAAGATCTCTACTCCCTTTATTAAAATGCACAGTACTATAAACTTTCGTGGGCCTGTAACAAAATTTAAAGCAGATACCGATGTAACTGAGAACCATTTCAAACAGTACCGTGGACTGTTATTGACTAGGGGGGCCACTTTTAGTTATTGTGAACCATCATAGTTTATTATTCTTCCGCCATGATAACAGGACACAGAATATTTTTAATTGAGTTTCTGGGAACATAAATATGTTGTCAAATAGAAATTATCATTGACCGACACACATATTTTGAATTAGCGAAGAAATTTAGTTATCAAAGTCTCTAGCTAGTTGCAGACAGGACTCAGTACTGCATCGTAATCACGTGAATACAATGATTCCTCACTATCATGAAGTTGATAATATTACGAGACTATCATCAGGTTTGCAGCTGGAGTCTCAAGTCACGTTAAGACTATATTTTGGCGGTCCAGCTAACCATCTTCAAGCAGGCGTTGGTCTCAACGAGTTAGTTAGTAACATGTATCATCGCAAATTTTTCACGAGGGGTCATAATGATGTGGAACGAGTGATTATACATTAATATCGGAAATTAACTTGTACATACGATCAGCGGGCCGCGGTGGTCTAGCGGTTCTAGGCGCTCAGTCAGGAGCCGCGCGACTGCTACGGTCGCAGGTTTGAATCCTGCTCCCGGCGGGGTCAGAGATTTTCTCTGCCTCGTGATGGCTGGGTGTTGTGTGCTGTCCTTAGGTTAGTTAGGTTTAAGTAGTTCTAAGTTCTAGGGGACTTATGACCAAAGCAGTTGAGTCCCATAGTGCTCAGAGCCATTTGAACCATTTTTTTGAATCCTGCCTCGGGCATGGATGTGTGTGATGTCCTTAGGTTAGTTAGGTTTAATTAGTTCTAAGTTCTAGGGGACTGATGACCATAGATGTTAAGTCCCATAGTGCTCATAGCCATTTGAACCATTTTGTACATACGATTACATTCCGGACACCTCTAATTTTTCTTTTCTTTTTTTTTTTACAAAAAGAAAAAGAAAAAGATTTTCAGATGGGAGCTAGTAATTTCCATCCACCACCTTCTACACGTTACAATAACATACTACTGGCCATTAAAATTGCTACACCACGAACATGACGTGCTACAGACCCGAAATTTAACAGACAGGAAGACGATGTTGTGAAATGCAAATGATTAGCTTTTCAGAGCATTCATACAAGGTTGGCGCCGGTGGCGACACCGTCAACGTGCTGACATAAGGAGGTTCCAACCGATTTCTCATACACAAACATAGTTGACCGGCGTTGCCTGGTGAAACGTTGTTGTGATGCCTCGTAAAAGGAGGAGATATGCGTACCATCACGTTTCCGACTTGGATAAAGGTCGGATTTTAACCTATCGCGATTGCGGTTTATCGTATCGCGACATTGCTGCTCGCATTGGCCGAGATCCAATGACTGTTAGCAGAATATGGAATCGGTGGGTTCAGGAGGGTAAAACGGAAAGCCGTGCTAGATCCCAACGGCCTCGTATGACTAACAGTCGAGATGACTGGCATCTTATCCGCATGGCTGTAACGTATCGTGCAGCCACGTCTCGATCACTGAGTCAGCAGATGGAGACGTTTGCAAGACAACAACCATCTGCGCGAACAGTTCGACGACGTTTGCAGCAGCATGGACTATCAGCTCGAACACAGTGGCTGCGGTTACCATTGACGTAGCGTCACAGACAGGAGCGCCTGCGATGGTGTACTCAACGACGAAGCTGGGTGCACGAATGGCAAACCGCCTTTTTTTCGGATGAATCCATGTTCTGTTTACAGCATCATGATGGTCGCATCCGTGTTTGGCGACATCGCGGTAAACGCACATTGGAAGTGTGTATTCGTCATCGCCATACTGGCGTATAACCCGGCGTGATGGTATGGGATGCCATTGGTTACACATCTCGGTCAATTATTGATCGCACTGACGGCACTTAGAACAGTGGATGTTACATTTCAGATGTGTTACGACCCGTGGCTCTACCCTTCATTCGATCCCTGCGAAAACCTACAATTCAGCAGGATAATGCACGACCGCATGTTGCAGTTCCTGTACGGGCCTTTCTGGATACAGAAGATGTTCAACTGCTGTCCTGGCCAGTACATTCTCCAGATCTCTCACCAATTGAAAACGTCTTGTAAATGGTGGGCGAGCAACGGGCTCGTCACAATACGCCAGTCACTACTCTTGATGAACTGAGGTATCGTGTTGAAGCTGCATTGGCAGCTGTATCTGTACACGCCATCCAAGCTCTGTTTGACTCAATGCCCAGGCGTATCAAGGCCGTTATTACGGCTAGAGGTGGTTGTTCTGGGTACTGATCTCTCAGGATCCATGCACCCAAATTGCGTGAAAATGTAATCACCTGTCGGTTCTAGTATATATATTTGTCCAATGAATACCCGTTTACTATCTGCATTTCTTCTTGGTGTAGTAATTTTAATGGCCGTTAGTGGAGAAATTCTTCTACAGAGTAGAAGGAGTTGTACATCTACATCTACATCTACATGACTACTCTGCAATTCACATTTAAGTGCTTGGCAGAGTGTTCATCGAACCACAATCATCCTATCTCTCTACCAATCCACTACCGAACAGCGCGCGGGAAAAACCTATACCTAAACCTTTCTGTTCGAGCTCTGATTTCTCTTATTTTATTTTGATGATGATTCCTACCTATGAAGGTTGGGCTCAACAAAATATTTTCGCATTCGGAAGAGAAAGTTGGTGACTGAAATTTCGTAAATAGATCTCGCCGCGACGAAAAACGTCTTTGCTTTAATGACTTCCATCCCAACTCGCGTATCATATCTGCAACACTCTCTCCCCTATTACGTGATAATACAAAACGCTCTGCCCTTTTTTGCACCCTTTCGATGTCCTCCGTCAATCACACCTGGTAAGGATCCCACACCGCTCAGCAATATTCTAACAAAGGACGAACGAGTGTAGTGTAAGCTGTCTCTTTAGTGGACTTGTTGCATCTTCTAAGTGTCCTGCCAATGAAACGCTACCTTTGGCTTGCCTTCCCCAAAATATTGTCTATGTGGTCTTTCCAACTGAAGTCGTTTGTAATTTTAACACCCAGGTACTTAGTTGAATTGACAGCCTTGAGAATTGTAACTTTTTCTATTTGCTATCAAATTTTACTTTCCTGCCTGTGTGACATTTTATATCACTGGATAAGCTATGAAAAATTTCAGTTACAGCACTGTGCACCCCTTTTTGGTTTAAAGACAACATTTGTTTCTGGTATTGTAATTACTTACATCATTGTTCCTTATTAACTGCAGTGAATAATTTACAACAAACATTCTGAGAGAAAGATTGTACTATGTAACAGTAGTCAGAATTCGCCAGTCCCTAAATAGATGCCTATAAAATGGTCGTGGGTGAGCACCACATATTCTTCTTACATCTCAGTTTTGTGCTATTAAGACTTTCTTTCTTAAAGATGAGTTACCACAGAACATTATTCCATATGACATTATTGAATGAAAATATGTAAAATATGTAAAGTTACTGATTTGTATCTAAGCGCAAATGTGGCTGAACTAAGTGGTTTTAAGAGTTCACTTTTTTTTTTAAGGTCTCATCAATGTGGATCCATAAGAATATTGAATTTTCCACCATATTTATTATTTCCTCGCCATATGTTACACTTATCACTGGTGTGGTATTTCTAGATGTGCACAACCGAATATCTTAGGTACTTTTAAAATTGTGGGTCAAAGCATTCGCAGTAAGGAACATTAGTGGACCTAATATTCAACCTTGGGGAAACCCATATGTGATTTCTCCCCAGCCAGAGTTATGTTCATGGATTATATTGCTTGAAGTACTAGGTACAGCTTTCTACACTCTTTTAGTTAGATATGACATTATCTATTTGTTGGCTAAACATCACTTCCATAAAATGTTTATTTATATGGGAGAATACTGTGATTCACACAGTCAAATGTCTTAGAGAGGTCGCAGAAAATACCAACCGGTGCTATTTCATTATTTAGTGGTTGAACAGTCTGGTGAGTGAACGTGTAAGTGGCATTCTCAGTAGAGCAACCCTTCTGAAAACCGAACTGTGATTTGCTAATGATACTATTGCGGCTAAGCTGAGATACTTTTCCTCAAAAATTTTGGAGCATGATGTCAGTGGTGAAACAGCTCGTTAATTATTGACATCTCTCTTATCACGTTTCTTAAAGAGGGTCTGAACAGCGGCATATTTCAGTTGACTGAATGCCACTCTGGAGCTGGCGCCCGTTATAGGCCAGCAGACAGTACGTGGCACATGCACCAAGAACTGTGAGTGGGGCATACGGAGCTGCGGCACCGGTGGTCAATGCAAGGCACAGACATGCCGTACTACACTGGGAATACCGTATACACTATCACTGGTGTCACTGAAACCGACACTTTAGAATCGCAGTATGGCGACGAGAGCAAAGGTCGTATAAACTGCTGTTTATTTACTGATAAAACAGTCGTAAGAAATGGGGATTAACTGATATAATTACGTTACAGTTAGAGTTTTGACATAATGGTCAACAGATGCAAAGTGTTTGGCTGTAATTTTTCATATAGCAGACGGAAGGTACAAGAAAAGGAACACGTCTCAATGCAAGCATATCTGACGTGTTTAAATTTTGTTTTATTTGAAATACCTCCAGTGTTTAAGTAGTTTGTGTATATTCTAAGGGGTTAAATAAATATAGTATTAACAGTCGTAAATCAGTGATGTTTGTTTAACCAGATCGAATCAACTTCGGCTTTTCTTCGAATAGTATGCTCCTTATGAAAGTGTTCCTGCAAGTAGAATGCGCTATTTGTCGCTGATAACAAGGGTCTTCATTTAAACGTGTTTATATTTGACTTGACGTCCTTCTCATGACACGTTTCTACTATGTATGTGCTGAACTGAACTAGTACGGAAATATTTTATCAACTGCAAAACTTGTTCAAACCACTTCGTAAAGCCTACAACGTCATTTAGTTTCCGAAAGTCGTAGAAGTTTCATACACAAAGTTTCGGAAACCGCTACCTTATTTCACCAAGTCAGATTTCAGTAAAAGATGCGTGTTTGCCTGTCTAGTAATGTATCTCTGTGATGCAAAGTAACATGAGTTATCCTAGCCTAACAAATCATCAAAAACTTCTGCTGGCCGAGACAAAGAACGTTGTCCACTAGCGCAGATCAGCGCTGGTTTCGTCCATTTACTCGGCTTTACACGTTTCATTGAGGCAGCGTCATGAAGCTACTGAAGAATTCTAACCTACCAGACAAAGTGACATAGAACGTACGAACGCAGTCTCCTTAGACTGGTTGTATGATTTGCCGAAAATCCCCTACGAAATCGTTCGATTGTAAATTGTCCATAATACCATGGATTCTCTAATCCACATGGTAGGTTAGATCTAATAAGGGAGTTATTTAAGGAAGTATTGTATCGTATCGAACTGAGGACCTAGAATCGACGGAGAGGCCTTATCCCCGCTATAGCCTCAGTAGTACACAAACCCACGACAGGCTACAGCAGTCCACTCACACCACCGCCGCCCCACAACGAACCCATGGTTAATGTGCGATTCGGCTCCAGTGCCCCCCCCCCCCCCCCCCCTTCTCGCGAACGTCTCACACCAGACGAGTGTAACCCCAATGTCTGCGTCGTATTGTAAATTATGACGTACGCGTTCGTGGAGAAAGTGTTTGCGCAACAATCGCCGACATAGTGAAACTGAGGTGGAATAATGGGAACCAGCCCGCATTCGCAGAGGCAGATGGAAAACCGCCTTAAAAGCCATTCACAGACTGGCCGGCACAGTGGACCTCGACACTAATCCGTCGGGCGGATTCGTGCCGGGGACCGGCACGCCTTCCCGCCTGGAAAAGCAGTGCGTTAGACCGCACGTCTAACCGGGCGGGCTAAGGGAGTATACCAAAACGATGCTCGATTTTGGAACCGATTTTCATGATTTCTTTTATAAAATAGCAAACTAATTACAAAACATAGTTCAGACCTTTATTTTACACCCTTAAAATTGTATTTTTTTTAAAGTAAAAGATTTGCGCCCATAGGACACTAGCGACATCGACGAAAGGCCTTCGTGGAGAGCGATGGCGTTTGATGCGAGTTCTGAAGGCCACTAGTTTCAGCGTAGAACAAAATTTCATAAACTGCTTTGACACTGATGATACTGCCTAACGTAGTACGTAGGGATATTTAGTATATTGTTTTTAACAAAGTGGTGGCACTCTCAAATAAAAGTCAATTGTTTCAACAAAAAAGTCGTTATAAAAAGGTGTACTACAAAACTGGAATTAAAATGCATCACAAAAATCCTACGTACTACAACAGAAAAAAACGTCAACTCAAAAGTTACCAAACGGTATAATGTAATCGGATATATAATTTATGGGTTGAAGCTCCCGCCAATATGAAGAATGCAGGTTTACAAAAGCAGGCGTTTAAAGTTTCAGCTAGTGTCTTTTAATACTGAAACTGGACAATCCCTTAATCGGTAGTTCCAGCACCATAAAGTTGGCCTTTTCCTTCGCCGATGTCGAAACACTTTCATTTTGGCGAAATTATATCGATTAACTGTCATCCATTAACCAGTGAAGGACTGAGATTACTTTTCGAACATTTCGTATCCGCATAAATACGTTTGCTTCTCATTTTCCAGCAGTCACATTTTACTTCGTATAAAAGACTTACGAAAAGACAACTTAAGTAGACGGCAGACAAACTCATGCTTTCGGACTGTTTACCATAAACGAGTCACGTTACGAAGAGAAATCTTGTCGAGAATAGTATTTTAGCTTATGCTGATGCCCTTTGTGATACTAGCCGAAACTAACAGGACCCCTCTTCCAGTGGTAAGTATTATGGTATTACATCGGTTGCTGTATGTCCATCCTTCTGATTCAATGTTTGTGGGACTTCTGTCGTTCACTTACGTAGGGAAATGAAATACCTGCCGCCATCCTTCCGATGTTATTTGTTATATAATAACCAATATCGCTGACCCGATACAACCATCTTCAGGCCTTAACTGAAGCTGAGGGGATGAACTCCAGTCGTATATACGATCCCATCAGTGGCCAACATCTATGAACTGGCTTCCATAAACCACTATAACAGCGATGTTGTGTCTGCAGCCATCATCAGCGTCAGTTAAGGCATGAAGATGGTGTACTGAGTCAGCTATACTGGTTGCTGTATAATAAATAACGTCGAAAGGACGGCTGCAGATATTCCATTTCATTAGGGACATCGGTCGCATTCGAGAGCTCGGAGGCACCAACCGCCATGAGGTAAATCGCATTTTTAACATATTTTAATATTTATGGCACAACTTTATATGAATGAATCTTAAATAAGCCCGCCCGGCTAGCCGTGCGATCTAACGTACTGCTTCCCGAGCGGGAACACGTGGCGCCCGGTGGATTAGTGTGCAGGCCTGGTGTGCCGGCCAGCCTGTGGATGGTTTTTAAGGCAGTTTCCCATATGTCTCGGCGGATGCAGGCTGGTTCCCGAACTCCGCGTCAGCTACACTATGTCGGCGAATGCTGCCCAAACACTGTCCCCGGGTACGCGTACATCATAATTACTCTACCATACAAACATTGGGGTTACACTCGTCTGGAATGAGACGTTCCCGGGCGGTCCACTGGGTCCGAGCCGCAAAATAACCTTGGGTTCGGTGTTGGGCAGCGGTGGGGTGAGTGGACTGCTGTAGCCTGTTGTGGGGTTGTGTACCACTGAGGGCTGCGGCGGGGACGAAGCCTCTCCGCTGTTTCTAGGTCCCACGTTCAATACCTACATGCATACAATGTTGAAAACAGACGCTCTAAGGAACATTTTAAGCCAGTAAAAAAAAAAAAAAAAATTAGAGAAACATTTTCTACCCTGATCTACCCCCTTAAGGAAACAGTTGGTCGCTGCGAACATCCTATTAAACACTCTCAAGTGTTCCAGTAAAATTTTGAGAAAAACATACTTCATCGCATAAATATTTAATTTAAAATGGTAATCGGTTTCGATCTATTGTACTTAGATTATCCTCAGACCTAGTACTCCATGGTGGCGACAGGAGCTGGAATGGCTAAGCAGGCGGCTCTAGAGACATATTATCTCCCCCCCCCCCCCCTTAGATGTATAGGGATGGTAAACTACTATTTCCAGATATTACATTTGCACAAAAATCAGATAGATGCCTCGACTAATTTGCCTTACCAGAAGCCAAAACATACCGACCTGTACTTTAGCACTAAGATTTTCATCGTCCACCGAAAAAGAGTGCCCTTTTTAACTACTACCGATAAGGATCATGTGGGTTCCCAGATCAGATATCTGACCAGGTGGTACGAAAGGACGGCTGTAGTGAGCGAAATATGAAGTCAGATCTCCCTAAGAAACTAGAACATGGAGATGCGCAGTCGCCAAAAGATAATCAGCCTATACCACTCCTTCTATTCTTGGTAGTTACATCAAATGCAATAGTCAGAGTCCTGAGCATACCTGGTATTCAGTCTATTTTCTGGCGACACAAGAAAGTTCGAGAGATGCTGCGTCCAGTAAAAGACAGCCTTGGTATCCGTATTCTTTGAATTTACAAAATTCCATGTGAAATCGGTATCAGTCAACACAAACGATTTCACAGTGCTGTACGGAACACCGATGCCACATTATGTATCACAATTCCAACAATCTTCTGTTGTCGACCACAGCCTCATGAACAAAGTCTCTTTGATTAAATGGAAATCTTATTCCCCACATCTGCCTATTGGGATTCCCCTATCAGAGAAGTCATTGAGACCAGAACGAGCAACGGCAGCTTCAACCGGGACACCGGTTTTGCCTTAGTGGTGCAATGAAACAGGCGCTTCATAACGAAACGCCTTGGGGAAAATAAGTTACGTTTTCCACCATCTGACGAAATCAGTAGAGGTGTTGCAGTTACTCTGTCACAAACATCGACATAATCTCTGGTAGCATACGCAAATTCCGTGACTTTCTAACGTCTGAATGTCATAATTCAGCAAACTACCTCAAGTAACATACAACCTACAGATAACTCCAGACGTGAGGACAGAGGTAGTCGTCGAAAGCTTGAGATACCATTGAAAACTGAAGAGGCAACAGATCTGTGAAGCATTTATCCAAGAATGTCAATGCGAGAAACTACGCTGTTATAGGATTATTAATAAAGTTAATAACGGTAACAGAAAATAAAATTAATGTGTGCCAATTCAGTTTCGATTTAATTCTGAAGGTTGGTTGTCCCAGCGCTATTAATATACCATTTAATTCTCACAGAACTCGGGCGGCTATCCAAAAATTAAATCCTGTACTTTGGTTCTCAAAAATGAGTTTAAAGTCTAAAATATATTTTTACAAATCTATCGTGGAGCCAATAACAAACTATGGGAGTGATTGCTGGGAACTCACAGAAAGAAGAAGAAGAGATGTAGAGGCTTATAAATGGACTACTTGACAAGAGCTTCTAGAAATTCCCGACTTGACCACGTAATAAATTAGGAAATAAGAGAAAGAACACAGACTCATTGTAGTATTACGGATATAATAGAAGAAAGACGACTGCGATGGTTTGGGCTTGTCAAAAGACTGGAGAGTACTTTCATGGCAACCTCCTTGAATGAGAAGAAAACGAAGACCACGAACAGTGTGACTAAGTGGCATCCAAGAAGCGATGGAGACAAGAAGGATAGAAGAGGATGAAGAAGAACTAGGAGGTTGAGGCGTCAGGCGACAGAGGCGCGGGATGCGGCGATAGCTGTAGGATCCTTACAAAAGAGGTGTATAGAACTCGTCATGGAGTCTATAATTATCGCTAGCTACATTCACTTATCGAGTTCTACGGAATCTTCAGTTCTTAGCTATCACCAATCGGGTGTTTCATAACATGTGTAGATAGCTGACGAAAATTTCTATGCAACCTGTCGATACATATTTCTTGGGTTCAGCCAGCTATTCTACGCACTACTTGCTACTTGAGCTTGAGTTATAGAAGAGTTGTAGATTCCAATGGAAAATTTCATATACACTGCGAAATATAAGTTTCCACTATAATTTCTTGTCTTTTTTGTTCTTTTTCTCATATAAATTCAGCGAGGCCCTGTGATACCAACGACGTGGCGCGATTGGTTCAAATGGCTCTGAGCACTATGGGACTTAAGTTCTGAGGTCATCAGTCACCTAATTAACCTACGGACATCACACACATCCATGCCCGAGGCAGGATCCGAACCTGCGACCTTAGTGGTCGCGTGGTGCCAGACTGTAGTGCCTAGAACCGCTCGGCCACTCAGGCCGGCGTGGCGCGATTAGTTAGGAAGAATCTTGAGTAGGGTCTCACATAAAACAAGTTTTAAAATTTTGTTTAGCAAAAGTACATACAAGAAATTTGAACACGGTAAGCAGTATTGAAGGTGTATAGAAATAACAATGGTAGTCTGATGCAGCAGGTTTCGTTAGCCGACTGTCTTACCTCATACTAGATTCATAGGCTACAACACATGATGGGGTGAAATCGTATGTGACGCGTTAATCTTTGAGTTACTGTTAGCTATATTCGCGTGACAGTAAGTGCTGGAGACATGCGAATCCGTTAACGAGGTCCTGAGGTCGCAATTATGATTTTTCTCTGCGAATTGAACACACAGTAAGGTTTTTATCTTCGCTTATCCTCTTCCCGATAAAGAAAGTATCATATCGAAACATATAATGTTAAATTACAGAACAACTGTACATATGATTAGAGCTAAATTTATCGCAATCTCACGTCTCTCAGACAGGACCATTGTTACAAGAAGAACAAAAACAATAGTATGGTGGTGTTTTAATACGAAATTAGGAAATCATTTTCATGTAAGAGAACTATGGATGCAACTGTGTCGCTCTATATGTTCAATTTAATTCAGTTCTGGGATGAAGAAATCAAATAATATCAAGATTATAAATAAATGTCTCCCTCGAGTTTAGACCTCACGTTCATGCTGTTTATTTTAAAAAAAGACAAGAATGCTGATGATCCATAACCTTTCTGATTTTCCATCTTCTATACGGACTTATTTCATCGCGGTGAAATGTAGCGCTATGTCATCGCAGCTGTGCGCGTGCTGCGCTCACCCCTGAGCTAAATGTCAGTCCTTTTGTTGTCCTGCTGTGAGTGACGTGATTGCGATGGCCAATTTACAGGCGGAACACGGAACCGTCCTAATTTTTCGGCGCTAGCAGAATGAAATACACGGATGCTATCAAATACTGATAATGGCTCGACCATTCTGTTTTAATTACGAGCGGCACGTCATCGGTAATTCATATGCAGGCTACTTCGTCGCTGTCCTTAAACAAGAGATAATGTGGCGGTCACGTTTCTTATGAATGTGTATGTTACTAGGGCCTCAATTAAAACATGAATACGTGTTTGCATTTAGGATGCAAGTATATGAAATTTTAATACAAATATCTCCTTTATTACTATATGAAAAGAACTTGGTTGATACAGGCTCACGCGGTATGAAAAGACTAAACTGACCCCAGTAGTGTTCTTATCATCGAGTTTTCTACGAGTTTTCCGTCTTTTATGCTGATTAAATAGAGACACTGTCACATTTTACACAATATTATTTTTATTTTTTCCCATCCATCATATGTTACTTTCAGGGTTAAATATATGCTACTCAATGAACATTGTCGTCTTTGTGTGTTATCAGTAGCCTAATTTGAAAATAATTATAGTGTTGAATACTTTTATTTATTGCTTTATTTATACTGGAAAGATAATGGTCATCAAGCCCTCTCTTACATTTATCCAGGAATTATACGTATTTTATATTATTTTCACAACGAAACACCTGTTACAAAAAGAATTAAATCTAGTATGGGGTACAATACTTAGAATTAGCTGTAAGGTAAATAGAGGAAAACAGTAGTAGCCACTCAATGGATCGTCATAGTTTATGTAAGTTTATTAAAAGTAGAACAGCAAATACAGATTAAAGTCAGGTAGACTTAAACAGCGGGAGCTGGCAGCAGTTGGCATAAGAGAAGGGATAACAGAGGGAGAGACGTGGGAACATGATAGGACAGAGGCAATGAAAAGAGGGGAAATTGGTGGCATCACTGGTTGAGAACCGAAAAGGGAAATAACCATACCTGGAAGAAGATGAAAGAATTTGTTCTACAGTTCGACAGAGAGAAATTAGTAACATCTATTAATATTTTATGTGAAAATTGCTAGGTTGACAAAAGGAAGTGTTTCGGATTTTCCTTAAATGCAACAGGATCTTGATTTGTGCACAGAATACAGGTTACATTGTTCCAGAGGAACCAGACTCAACAGAGAAGTAGTCTGCGAGTTTTTTCAATTATAAGCTGCCACAAAGAGGGTATCAGGGAGATGAAATATCAGGTTGCTTATTTCACGAGATATGATGTGAGATCTCTTATGTGAGATATTTTTGTGCATATGCACTGAGGAGCTCCTGAAGTAGACATAGCGTATGGCAGTTATGAAAATTGTCAGCCTGCAACCATTCTAACTAGCATATGAAGCACTGACATTATCAAGTAGATGCATGTTGCAAATGTAACACACAGAAGCATTAGTTGAAGTTCAGCGGAACGATTGATTGCACAGGTGTACATTTCACATCCTTTGAAAATATTTAGTATGAGAAAGTAGCACGTGTGCAAGTTTGAATGTGTCAGCAAGTCTTGACTCGTCAGACATCTTGCTGACTAAGCACACGTATACATTTTAGCGTAATCCCCCTAACGTCATCTGCTTATGATATCGACAGAAGGGGAGGGCTGGCAGCGGAGACCACATGAACGTGGTGTCTGAGGAACTGTGGTAAGATGCGTGCATATGCATTGTCAGTAAGGTCTCAGACAAGTGTAGACGTAGTGACAAGTTTGAACTTGTACAATTTTTACTTTCTCACGCTATAAATATGCCAGCTGACCATATACCAGATTGCTGCAAGAGAGGCCAGCTGTGTGCTAGTGCACTGTCAAGAAAAATTAGCGAAGTGATGGTCTTTAATGTTAAAAGAGGAAATATGTGGTGTATTTAATAATCATCCGTGAGCTAAATTCTCCAGCATGAGCTGTCTGGTATACGGCAGCGGGTCCCTGTAGACGACTGTCACCTAAGGGCAAGACCTTGATAGAATTTTTACTAAAATGTAATTACAGAAGATCAAACCGTAATATCCGTATGTAAAATGAATACCAAGAAAACAGCGATGTGACTGTGAACAGTGATAAGAGCGGTGGAATTCTTAGAAAGATAGATAACAGATTTATATATCAAATAACAAGCCCAGCTGTGAACAATGATAGTCGTAAAATATTCCTAATTTTTACTTCTTGCTCGACTAATAAACATGCTATTACCAAAGTGGAAGCTACTATTTATAACAACAGATCGGATACAGTGTTCATTTCTGTGGGAGACTGTCTATGTGTATTAAATGCCAATAAATCGTATTTACAAGATAGTCTCCTGCACTCTGTTCCAGTGACTTTTACGTGGTGTAAACTATTTTGTAGCTTAAAGAGCAGTTTCTTTGTTGTGATAAACAGTGATCTAGAATTTGTCTTCTGCAGATATACAAATACACGAAAGTTCACTGGTGTACATGTAAACTATACAGGCAATCAGGACTGAGAATAGATTATAAACTGTGTACCGTAAGCTTATATTTTTCATTGTTTATCCTTAAACGGTGTGTAAATTGTTAATACAAACGTCAGAAAGGAAAACGAGGATGTTATATTAGAAATGGACAAGTATATAATTTTTCATCCAGTACATTGTTCTCCACAATACTGTCAAATTTACGTATTTCCAATATATGACTGGTTCCCATGGTTAATATTATTCTGGAGGCATGAAGAAAAAGAGGCAATGTATTAAACTGACTTAATCCATTCCCCTTAACATAAATAATTCCTTTAAAGTCTGTTAAAGTGTTTTGTGTATAAAAATAAAGGTAAACTGGAATATTTGGCGAAAACAGTTGCCATGAAAGGCGAATATTTTCTACTACTGGCGAAAGGCCAATGAATTGTAGATGGGCAAACAAGGTTTCCACGTTATTTTAAACACAGTACATTAAAAAATTGGGATATGACTTAGAGGGATACAGGATATAAGTGTTTGCCGTAAATATCAATGGGAAGTGGCGATATGGTGGAATATTTGCAGAATATGGTGGGCACAATGACATTTACCGTATTAGAGCATTTATACATTAAGTTTGTTTGTAATCCTGTTTCTCCTTGTGGATCTGCTTAAAAGGACGGTTACATTAAATCTGAATATGGTGGTATTGAAAATGTGCATGTAGCGACCGAAAAGCCATTTACAGAATTTAAAACTGATAGAAAAACTACATTTAACAGGCATTCAGTTGCAAAAGTGGTAAAATTAAAGTTGTACATATATATTTGGCTAGAATATCGGCAAGAGTTGCCATCTTACACACAAGAGAATATGAAGGGTCTTAACAATATTACTGTGCAGGACATAAAAGGCCAAGCTAAAATTCTTAAATACTCTCAACTACAGCGCAGTGTCTGGTTTGTGCGGATTCCAGTATCGCGGAGGCAGACTCCAGACACTGCATATACTGTGTCGTGATGATCAGATCCTGGACATCAGTCACGTACAGATTGTATGCAGCAGCTATGTCTAGCGATGTACAGATTCCAGCACTGGGTTTGCGGGTTCAAATTGTCGTATTTCTTGTGCTGTAAACGTTTGACCAAGGTAGATGTATCACTTATAATCAAATGAAGACTAGTTTTTGACAAATAATGTAGACAGTTTAGAGGTGGGAATAACATTGTCAGGAAGCAGTAGCCGATAGAGACAGGCGCAGCAACAGGGAAGTAACCGCTTTTGTGACATTTACGAGAACCTAACCAGGAGCGAATTTTATTGTATCAACTGTGTCCTTTAATAGTTTAGTTTCTTGAGTTTCTGTGTGTAAATTTTATATCTAATAGCCACAGCTGTCGCATTTTCGTTTGCGTCGGAAAGTAAACCGATTTTGTGGCATATTACAAGTCCCTAATTAGGGGCAAATTATTTAGATTCACCTGAGTGCTTCGGTAGTTAGGTTTTTGAATATCTGCGTATTACTAGACACAGTTCGTGCGTTTCCGTCAGCGTCTACAGTAGAGATGTGCAGCACGTGCCGATAGTCCGTTTATATGCATAGTTTAGTTTCCACTGTCCTTGATATGGACAGGGACAGAGATTGTTGTTGGCGGATGAGAGCCGAGTTGGTGACACTTCGCTCTCAGCTTCAGGCTGTGATGGCTTCGGTTACACAGCTTGAGGCTGCAAAGGATGGACACCACTGTTGTGGGCCGGCCGTGAGGAACCAACGGACGTCCAGCACGTTCGAGTCCTCTTATCGCTCCTCACCAGTGGCAAACCCAGTTACTGCTCGCACTAAGGCTGACCCCTCACCTGTGGTCAAGTGGGAGGTCACCCCCGGGCGAAGTAGGCTGCAAAAGACTTCCCAGGTGGCCGCACGTAGGCCTCACCGGTTTGTCTGACAAACAGGTTCCAGGTGCTGTCTGTGACCGACACTGTCGCTGAGAAAGATGCTGTCGCCTGTCCTGTTTCAGACGAAACCACTCAGCTTGCAAGATCCGGGCAATCCCAGAGGGTGGTATTACTGGTTGTTGGGAGCTCCAACGTTAGGCGCGTTATGGGGCCCCTTAGGGACTTGGCTGAAAAGAAAGCTACGAAAACCAATGTGCACTCCGTGTGCATAACGGGTGGAGTCATTCTAGATGTGGAAAGGGTCCTCCTGGATGCCATGAAGAGCACAGGGTGCAGCCAACTGCAGGTGATTGCTCGTGTCGGTACCAATGATGTGTGTCACTTTGGATCAGAAGAGGTGCCCCCTGGTTTCGAGCGGCTAACAGAAACGGTAAAGGCTGCCAGTCTTGCTTGCAAGATGAAAGCAGAGCTGACCATTTGCAGCATAGTCGACAGGACCGATTTCGGACCTCTGGTATAGAGCCGAGTAGAGGGTCTGAATCGGAGGTTCAGACGGTTCTGCGACCGTATAGGCTGCAGATGCCTGGACTTGCGCCAAACGGTGGTTGAGTTTCGGGTTCTGCTGAATAGCTCAGGTGTCCACTATACGCAGGAGGTGGCTACACGGGTAGCAGGACCTGTGTGGCGTGGACTGGGCCATTTTTTAGGTTATAGGGTCGCGGGAAAACACAAGAAGCGCTTCAGTCACAAAGGGTACAGGCTGAACAAAGGAAGAACGTAGATACAGGAACCATTGGCATAACTGTTATAAATTGTCGTAGCCGTGTTGGGAAAGTACCAGAGCTCCAAGCGCTAATAGAGAGCACTGATGCTAAAGCCGGCTAAAACCGGACATAAGCTCAGCCGAAATTTTTGTGAAGAACCTAACGGTGTTCTGAAAGGATAGGCTAAACATGATTGACAGTGGTGTGTTTGTTGCTGTCACAAGTAATTTAACTTGTGGAGAAATTGAAGTAGATACTTCCTGTGAGTTAGTATGGGCAGAGGTCATTGATGTCAGCCGGACTAAAATAATAATTGGATTCTTTTACCGACCTCCCAATTCAGATGATACAGTTGCTATTAGGTTCAAAGAAAACTTGAGTTTGATTTCAAACACGTACCCGACTCATACGATAATAGTTGTTGACTACTTTAATTTACCCTCGATATGTTGGCGAAAATATATGTTTAATTCCGGAGGTACGCATAAAATGTCATCCGAAATTGTGCTAGACGTATTCTCTGAAAATTATTTCGAGCAGTTAGTTCATGAGCCCTGGCGAATAGTAAACGGTTGTGAAAACACGCTTAACCTTTTAGCAACAGGTAATCCTGAGTTAATAACGAGCATCAAAACCGATTCAGGGATTAGTAAACACAGGGCTGTCGTAGCGAGATTGAATATTGTAGTCCGCAAATCCTCGAAAAATAAGCGAAAAATATACCTATTTAAAAAAGCAGATAAAAATTCACGCCTTCCTGTGAGGCAATCTCCACTCATTCCAAATTAATAATGTAAGTGTAGACCAGATGTTGCTTAACTTCAAAGAAATATTATCGGCTGCAATTGAGAGATTTATACCAAATAAATTAACAAACGACGGAGCCGATCCTCCTTGGTATACAAAACGGGTTAAAACACTGTTGCAGAAACAACGAAACAAACATGCCAAATTTGAACACACGCAAAATCCCCAAGATTGGCGATCTTTTACAGAAGCTCGAATTTTAGCGCGGACTTCAAGGCGAGATACCTATAACAGTTTCCACACCGAAACTTTGTCTAGAAACCTGACAAAAAATCCAAAAAAGATATTCTGGTCGTATGTGAAGTATGTTAGAGGAAAGGAACCATCAATGCCTTCTCTGCGCGATGGCAATGCAGATACTATCAAAGACAGTGCTGCCAAAGCAGTGTTACTAAACACAGTCTTCCTAAATGCCTTCACAAAAGAAGACGAAGTAAATATTCCAGAGTTCGAATCGAGAGCAGATTCCAACATGAGTAATGTAGACGTAAATATCCTCGGAATAGTGAAGCAACTTGAATCATTTAATAAAAGCGAGTCTTCTGGTCCAGACTGTATATCAATTAGGTTTCTTTCGGAGTATGCTGATGTATTAGCTCCATAATTAACAGTCATATACACCCGTTCGCTCTACGAAAGATCTGTACCCAAAGACTGGAAAGTTGCACAGGTCACAACAATATTCAAGAAAGGTAGTAGGGGTAATCCACTAAATTACAGGCCCATATCGTTAACGTCGATATGCAGCAGGATTTTAGAACATATATTGTGTTCGAACATTATGAGTTACCTCGAAGAAAACAGTCTATTGACACACAGTCAACATGGGTTTAAAAAAACATCGTTCCTGTGAAACACAACTAGCTCTTCACTCACACGAAGTCTTGAGTGCGAAAATTGGCAGTTGACCCTAAATAACGAAAAGTGTGCGGTCATCCATATGAGTGCGAAAAGGAACTCGTAAACCTCGGTTACACTATAAATCAGTCTAATCTAAAAGCCGTAAGTTCAACTAAATACCTAGATAATATAATTACGAACAACTTAAATTAGAAGGAACACCGAAAATGTTGTGGTGAAGGCTAACCAAAGATTGTGTTTTATTGGCAGGGCACTTAGAAAACGTAACAGACCTACGAAGTAGACTGCCTACACTTCGCTTGTCTGTCCTCTTTTAGAATACTGCTACGCGGTGTGGGATCCTTACCAGATAGGACTGACGGAGTACATCGAAAAAATTCAAAGAAAGGCAGCACGTTTTGTATTATCGCGAAATATGGGAGAGAGTGTCACAGAAATGATACATGATTTGGGCTGGACGTCATTAAAAGGAAAGACTTTTTCGTTGCGACGGAATCTTCTCACGAAATATCAATCACCAACTTTCTCCTCCGTATGCGACAATATGTCGTTGACACCGACCTACATAGAGAGGAACGATCACCACGAAAAAATAAGGGAAATCCGAGCTCGTACGGAAAGCTATAGGTGTTCGTTCTTTCCACGCGCTGTACGACATTGGAATAATAGAGAATTGTGAAGGTGGTTCGATGAACCCTCTGCCAGGCACGTAAATGTGATTTGCAGAGTATCCATGTAGATGTAGATTGTGACATTTAATTTGATGGTCCATTGCGCCTTGCCCCAAGTGTGTGTAGAGGTCGAATAACAATCATCGTGTTTTGGTACAGAACAAATCCTTAATTGTTTTAGGTAAATAATACAGACCAGATTTGGTTTCTTTAAACTGCCTTTTTACCTTCGTAAAAACTCAAAACTATATACATACGAATATGCCTTCAGAAACATATCCTGGATAAACGTTCTTTCGTTGCCAAAAATGTGTGACTAGAATAACACAATCTAACAGCATTTCCAAAAAAGATAGGAATATATTTAACTTTAATGACTGTTTACTTTGTGCAGCAATAAGAAAAGTGGATATAAATGAATATTTATTTTGATCACTTTTACGGCTAAGAAGTCTTTGAGTTCCGAAATGTGCAAATAAACCATCATATAAGCGACCTGTGTGCGGTGAGCATACCAAACACTTTATACATAGAAACATCAAACCTAAAGATATAAAGTAGTCACGTTAAGCATAATGTGTGTCCAACTCACTCACAATCTCTATTCTATAGCTTATCTTCTGACCTGTAAGCCATGCAATGGATCGGTAAGGTTTTGGGCTCATGGGAGTTTTTAAAATGTGTATACTGACTGCAGTAGTGTCTTACTTTGACTATCACTCTCGCTAAAGGCACCGAAGGTGTAATAGTTCATGCTGCAGTTAAATGCTGTTGACAACGTGCGCACAATAATATGTAAGTAACAGAATACTTTAATATGAATTTATCAGTGGTTTAGGTATATGAATAAATCTCAGATGCTTTGATTCAGTTATTAATTGTTTCGTTTAAAACATGATTAGTGATACAACATCGTATTCAGCCGCTTCTCATTGAAACATGTGGTATACTGGACCACCAAAACAGAAAGAATTGGACAACAAAAATGTCTGTATGCAGTAGAAATAGGTGGGAACATTTAACTAAAGCAGAGTATGATGAATTCAACAAGCGTATTATTCAGATGGACTAATAACATCCAGATCCCGTATCATAAGCTTCTAAGCTACCCACCTCACTGATCAATGTTTAATATATCTTTTAAGCACGCAGATTATTCATAAAAATAAGCCACGACTGTGCACTTGCCAGGGTGGTTATATCTCGGCCGGAACAGTCAGTCGCCGGCCGTTGTGGCCGAGCGATTCTAGGCGCTTCAGAGTGGAACCGCATGACCACTACGCTCGCGGGTTCGAATCCTGCCTCGGCCATGGATGTGTGTGATGTCCTTAGGTTAGTTGGGGGGGACTGATGACCTCAGATGTTAAGTCCCATAGTGCTCAGAGACATCTGAACATTTGAACAGTCAGCCATCCACAGAAGCTATATTATACGGCAGTTGTAGGGCTCCTTGTCGCTTATTATTTCCGCTCACTGCTCCGTCTGTGTCACTAGAACGACATGCAGTACTACTGTAATGCCCTTTTCCTGTCGCTGATCATGTTGTGAAGTAAATTAAACAGCTGGTACACTTAGTATTAATTGCGATACAGTAAAAGCAGTCATTTAATGCAGTTATCGTCATTAAACATTTAACAGTAAAACCTTGACCAACAATATCATGAAAAATATGCCACATCAAGTAACATGGAACTTTACTTAAAGACCTTTCAGCGTCAATGTGAATGTGATCTTTAATATTTCGAGCATCATGATCTTACCTGGTGAGTTTTTACACAATAATTTTTTATTTTCTTATTGTTCAGTGACACTGGTTAGAATATGCACCTTGTCGATGATACTGCGCCACACTTTTGATGCCACCAACTCGCAGGAGATATAGTGTATGAACAGGTTGTGACAGTACTGCAGCACGTAAGTTGAAAGCAACATCGGGCAATGTAGTTCACTCTCGTAATACTACAACAAGCTGTACTGACAAGACAATGACGTAATCTGTGTGGCTTGAAATAATCGTCTGTACTAACACAACGACGTTACGTAAGATTTGATATTTCGCTTCCCACGCTATAAATGACACTACAGCTTCCCACGACATCATTATATACAAAAGGATGGACACAATAACACTTTTCGTGGTATAATGGGATCAGTGGTAGCTATGTGGATATTAATTAAAATAACGCATCTAGATTCACTAGATTCGAAAGCCAGTATCAGTCACCAAGAAAATACTAAATACGAGAGCCTGCAGGGATTAGGAATGATATATTTACTTTACCAATAACAGCAATCTATAGCGAAGCTTACTCTGTGTACTCCGACAACACACTAAACACTTTCTCGACAACACAGGAACCAGAAACGTCAGCTGATAAATACGTTATATAAGTCCGTGGCCTCTTGTTGCGCTCCTCTTTTTAAACTTCAGCGAATAATCGAATATACAAGTAATCAGTGCAAACGTTATAAATTTTTACGTTCAAAAGGCAAAGATACAATTTAACATTGTTGTCAATCAACGATAATATCTATAAGTAGCACCTTGACTCAATTGAAGTTTTATCGCAATAAGTTGTTTCGTCAATCTTAAACTTTCAAAATTAAACAGAATAAGTTTTTATTTATAATGAATCAGCTTTCAATAAAAAGTAAATTTGCTTTCCCTCTCTAAATATAGATTAATTATCTTTCTTCTCGTTGTAAGCTAGTCATCGAAAAATGCTAATCCTTCCATTAAGGATTTTAATTTCTTTGAACTTTGCTTTTACCAGTCTGGCCATTGCATTTACTTTGATACGAGAAGAAACGTTCGAAATATTAGTCTTCTTTGAAGAAAACTTCTGAATTTTTATCTTGTCATATTTTAGGGATAAAGGACAAGTCGTGTACTGACTTTTTTTAGTTTGAAAGGGTTAATATTTTATTCCCTGCGCTTAATTCGTTTACAGGTACAAGTCAGCGTTTTACTTTACGAGTGCTGTTTCTCTCTCTGAAACACCACAATGCGGAACTGCAATAAAAAACCGCCACTTTTCAACTATTTGAAATTTAAATAATCAAAGCAGGCTCAGCCACTTCAAACGTTGAGTTCTGCGACCCACTTATATTTAAAACTCGAAACACAGCACTCGATGATATCTTTTAGAGAGACTGGGTGTGCTATCTAATTAATGCTTCTTGATTTGTCTTTTATGGACGAGGGGAAAAGCTATTAAATTCTCAGTAAACTTCCGGTTGTTTCTCAATAAGTAACAATTGCTTAGAACGACCTTTCTCTTTAATATGCACTACACCTTCATTGCATCCAACGAGATTTCCAGAATTTACTATACCACACAATAAATCCTAATCAGATATCACGAAGACACTACTTCTCAGTGCTTGTGTAGACCTATACAACATCAATAATGCAAAGCAACGCTACGTCCCTTAGTGCGTGGTTTAATCTTCAACCACAAAATAACTAAAGACTTCGCTTGAACACGTATCCTCATACACACCATCCAACGGAAAATCTCCCAAAAATATCGAAACACGGTTCGCCTACAAACGTGTGGTTATTAAACTGTATAGCGCATCATTAATCACAAATAGGAGAAACTAATCTCGCGCTCCAATAAATCGGAGCTTTTCCTATATCTAGCGAGTCTACACTCAACCAGAATCAACGAAATAATCTCTTTCTACACAATCTGATAATTTTCTCGAAATATCTTTCCTAACAATTTAGAACTGCTTTCAACACACTTAAGTTCTATTCCCGTTGCAGACTAATTCACGTATCGTACGTGGGAGCCGATCTCATCACACTCGAGATAATCTCTCTAGACGCTCACTACTCGAACATACTCGGATACTAAACTGAAATTCTAAAAGAACAAGCCAAGAGCCATTGTCTGTGACCAAACATATCACGCTAACTCCTTCTTTAACAATAAGTGTTTCTTCTTAGCATTGGGTGGCAAACGTTCGTAGTGGCCAGCTACATCGTAGCAGTTATCTTTGCCGCACGCCACGACTGAGCAGTCGGTTGGGCGTAGCGAACTCGCCGACTCACCAGGACACGGCTTTTCTCGACTATCAGGTGCCACTTATCTACAACATTTAACACAAAAATATAAAAAACTTCACAACCCTGTTAAAAACTCTTTATTCACATAAAACACTGAAGTCGACAATACGTTAAGGCGATATTAACAACTGATGTGATTATTCGAGCTGATGACATTTTGCGCAAAACAGTGTGAGTCTGATAGCCAGAATCACTTTTACTGTCATAGAAATTTAAGTTTTCTAAATACATTTAACACCACATAGGACGAAGGGTGTATACTGCTACATATATTCCAACAAAGTGATGTACGTTGATGACGTTCTATAGACGAACGTTAAGTTTGAACATTATACATATAAAAATGCTGCAAACAATATTATACCAAGCTGTGCAGAATTTCACTGTACATTTGTAACTCGTGGCCTGAGAATGACCAACAGAAAGCTATTTCAAAACAGTTTAATATATCACTCGTCCAGAGCAGAGCCGCAATATCCAGAATCGTCGGCAGCATAACTAAGACAAAACTAAAAATCGTGGGGTTGTACAAACAGCCAGCACACACAGGAACACGTGACTGCACGCGCTTCCCTTTGATTACCACTATATCTCACCAAAAAGTCTCACTTCAGATATCGCTACTCAGCTAATAGACGACCGTAATACCTTCAGTATTAGTCGCTTGGTACACATATCTGCAGAAACCAGCGATCCAGAAAACGTGGGAGAAATAATAGCTCTGAATGCCATCACAGTTGCAAGCAACATTCAGTGTGTTTTCTACTGTTATAAAATCATTAAACTGACAGTCGTTTGATATCTGAAGGTTCTGTTTTACTTTAGTGCAAAGATCGACCTTTCTGTGTGTGGAACTTTGGCCAAGGACACCAGTTCACAAGTGACTATTAGTATTACACGAAATACAATGCGGAATGTCTTTGAAAGATGCAGGCCCATCAGCCACGATGTTAAAAACGTGATTTTGAAACTAACGTGTCTTCGCATAGTGGTACATCCGTAGTTCGAAAATTTTCTGTTTAAATGGTACACCGGATTAAAGATCTCTTCAAAATGCGTCCTTTTTCGTATAGTTTGTTATCAGAAAGAGTGACATCGGTTGCTAAACATGCTATAGGTCTTGGTATTAGTTAGTAGTTGATTATGGGATGGAAATTATATACAGTCTGTAAGCTTGTCAGAGAGCTTTGGCTCAAAAGTTCGATCATGAATGTCTCAGCCTTCTAGAAAGTTGGTTTTGTACTACCAGTGGAGTAGAACCTGACGTAAGCTTAAGTTCAAAATGCCAGTATTTTACGTATTTTTATAAATACTACAGACCGTACCGTTTATTCATGCTAATAGCATTGTAGCACTTAATTTCAGATCCGCAATCATGTATTAGGCGTCATAGTACCTTAACCTGTAAGTTAGACCAGTTCGTAATACTATTATATGAGCTATATGAATTTGGTGCTGTTATACAACTATAATACAGACGATTTAAATGTGGGAATCACACTGTGATATATAGTTTAGGGGTCCATTGTACGTTGCATTAAGTGGGCCACAAATATCAGACCCCAGTTGTCACCAGGTACGTTGCCGATAGTAAGATGGCCGACAGAAGGGTAAATAATGACTGGATGATTCATTTTAACGGCTGGTGAAATACTGGGTCGGGAATTTGAGGTTAAAGTATGAGTTTGTGTGTGTGTGTGGGGGGGGGGGTGAGTGTTTTTTGCTGTTTCTTTTTTAATGACCAGTCGAATACTCGTAGAGACTGGAAGAGCAAAATATGTATGTGTTGGCTTATACTTTAATCAACCTATTTCCAAGAAGACGGGTCTTAAGAAACATTTAAAATGCAATTTTACGAAAAAATAAAAGGTTATAATTAGGAGATATAAACATGCTGCGTTGCCTTAGAAGCTGTCAGATTGGCGTATTTCTAAGAAAGAGGCATGGCTTTGTAGAGGGTTGCAGAATGATGACGTCAACAAAAAAATGGTTCAAAAGGCTCTGAGCACTATGGGACTCAACATCTGAGGTCATCAGTCCCCTAGAACTTAGAGCTACTTAAACCTAACTAACCTAGGGACATCACACACATTCATGCCCGTGGTAGGATTCGAACCTGCGACCAAAGCGGTCGCGCGGGTCCAGAGCCTAGAACCGCTCGGCCAGACTGGCCGGCGACGTCAACACGCCACCTGCCGCTGCTCTCCTTCTCGCAGCCCTGCCCCTGCATGTATGTCCACTCAGATGTTAGTTGCGTGTGATGTGGCCAAGAATGTATGATGCTCTATTGAAATGCATTATAGTTATAAACCTTTGTGTAAGTACTTATTTAAGAATAGCTCCAAAACAGAACGGAATAGCCTGCCAATCACTTTCTCGTTGTTGTTCAGATCGTCAGTCCTAAGACTGGTCTGATGCAGCTCTGCACATTGTCCTGTCCTGTGCAAGCCTCTTCATCTCCAAATAACTACTGCATCCTACATCCTTCAAACTCCTCTTACAGTATTCAACTCTTGATGTCCCTTTACGATTTTTACCACCCACACATCCTTTCAATACTAAACAGGTGATGCCCACAAATCTCACAATGCGTCCTATCAAACAATACCTTCCTTTAGCTTCGTTGTGCTACAAATTTCTTGTTTCCACAATTCTTTTCAGTACCTCCCCATTAGTTACTTGTTATACCCATGTAATGTTCAGCACTTTGCTGTGGAACCACATTTAAAAATCTTCTATCCTCTTCTTGTCTAAGCTTTGTATTGCCTACGTTTAATTTCAATAAATGAGTCCAAATAAATACCTTCAGAAAAGACTTCCTAACACTTACGTTTACAGTATGAGATTTTCACTCTGTAGCGGAGTGTGCGGTGATATGAAACTTCCTGGCAGATTAAAACTGTGTGCTGGACCGAGACTTGAACTCGGGACCTTGGTAGAGCACTTACCCACGAAAGGCAAAGGTCCGAGTTCGAGTCTCGGTCCGGCACACAGTTCTAATCCGCCAGGAAGTGTCTTACGTTTCCATTCGATGTTAAAAAATTTATCTTTTTCAGAAACGCTTTTCTTGCTATTGGCAGTCCACATTTTATAACCTCTCTATTTCGGCCATAATCATTTATTTTGCTGCCCAAATAGCAAATCGCATCTACTACTTTAAGTGTCTCGTTTTCTAATCTAATTCCCTAAGAATCACATGATTTAATTCGGCTGCATTCCTCTATCTTTGTTTTGCTTTGTTGATGTTCATGTTATATCCTCCTTTCATGAGACGGTCTATTCGGTTCAACAACTCTTCTGAGTCCTTTGTTGTCCCTGACAGAATTATGATGTCATCGGAAGACCTCAAAGATTTCGTTTCTCTCCCTGAACATTAATTCCTATTGCAAATTCTTCTTTGGTTTCCTTTACTGCTTGCTCATTGTACAAACTGAATAAATTCAGAGACAAACTACAACCCTGTCTCACTGCCTTCTCAACCACTGCTTAGCTTTCATACTCCTCGACTCTTATAACTGCCGTCTGTTTTCTGTACAAGTTGTAAATAGCCTTTCGCGCCCCGTGTTTTACACCTGCAACCTTCAGAATTTCAAAGAGAATGTTCCAGTCGACACTGTCAAAAGCTTTCTCTAACCCTACAAACGATATAAACGTATGTTTGGCTTTCCTTAACACATGTTTTAATATAAGTCGTGTGGACAATAATATTGGTTTGCTTGTTCCTACATTTCTCAGGAATCCAAAGTGATCTTCCCAGAGGTCAGCGTGCACCAGGTTTTTTTCATTCTTTTGTAAGGAATTCTTATTAGTAATTGCAGCCATGACTTATTAAGCTGATACTTCGATAATATTCGCACCTGTCAACACCTGCTTTCATTGTAATTGGAATTATTGCATTCTTCCTGAAGTCTGAGGCTATTTCATCTGCCTCATACATCTCGCACATGAGATGGAAGAGTTTTGTCATCGCTGGCTCTCCCAAGGCTATCAGTAGTTCTGACGGAATGTCGGTGAGGCCTTGTTTCGACTTAGGTCTTTCAGTGCTCTGTCAAATTCGTCCCACAGCATCATATCTTCCATCCACCCTAATCTACATCTTCTTCCACTTCTATAATATTTCTTTCAAATTAACATTCCTTGTATAGATCCTCTACATACTGCTTCCATCTTACAGCTTCCCCTTCTTTCCTTAGGACTGGTTTTCCGTCTGAACTCTTGATATTCAGACAGCTGCTTCTCTTTCCTCCAAAGGCCTCTATAATGTTCATGTAGGCGGTATCTACCTTTTCCCCAATGCAAAATGCTTCTGAATCCTTAGATTTGTCCTCTAGCCATTCCTGCATACCCATTTCGCACCCCTGTCAATCTCACTTTTTCGTTTGTGTTCCTTCTCACCTGCTTCATTTGTTGAATTATTTGTTTTATCCTTTCATCAGGTGGGTTCAGTATCTCTTGTGTTATTCGAAGGTTTCTACTCAGCCTTGTCTTTTTACCTATTTGATCCTCCGCTACCTTCACTGTTTATCTCTCAAAGCTACCCATTCGTCTTCTACTGTATTTCTTTCATCTGTTACAGTCAGCCGTTGCTAATGCTCATACCAAAACTCTCAACAAAGTCTGTTTCTTTAAAATTGTCCAGGTCCCATCTCCTTAACTTTCTACCTTTTTACAATTTCTTCAGTTTTAATCTACAGTTCATAATCAATTTATTGTGATCAGTGTCCACATCTGCCGGCCGAAGTGGCCGTGCGGTTAAAGGCGCTGCAGTCTGGAACCGCAAGACTGCTACGGTCGCAGGTTCGAATCCTGCCTCGGGCATGGATGTTTGTGATGTCCTTAGGTTAATTAGGTTTAACTAGTTCTAAGTTCTAGGGGACTAATGACCTCAGCAGTTGAGTCCCATAGTGCTCAGAGCCATTTGAACCATTTTTTTTTTGAAGTGTCCACATCTGCCCCTGGAAACGTCTTGCAGTTTAAAATCTGGTTCCTAAATCCCTGTCTTACCATTACATAATCAGTCTGAAAACTCCCAGTATCTTCAGGATCTTTCACGTATCCAGTCTTCTTTCAAGTTTATTAAACCAAGTGTTAGTGATCATTAAATTATGCTTTGTGTAAAATTCTACCAGGCTGCTTCCTGTTTCATTCCTTCCTCCAAGTCCATTTTCACCTACCAGTTTTCCTTCTCTGTATTTTCCTATTATCGATTTCCAGTCCCCCATCAGCACAAAATTTTCGTCTCCCTCAACTATCTTTATAAGTTATTGTATCTCATCATGCATTTCTTCAGGTTCTTCATCATCTGCGGATATAGTTGTCACACAAACGTATACCACTCTGTCAGGTGTGGGTTCGTGTCTATCTCAGCCTCGATGATGTGTTCGCCACGTCCCCCCACCCATTCCTATTTTCTTATTAATTACTAAACCCACTGCTGCATTAATCCTATTTGACTTTGTGTTTGTAACTCTGTAGTCACCTGACCGGAAGCCATGTTCCTTCTCCCACAGAACTTAACTAATTTCCACTATATCTAACTTCAGTCCAACCATTTCGCTTTCTAAATTTTCTAACCTACCTGCTTGGTTAAGGGATGTAACATTCCACTCTCCGATCCGTAGATTGCCAGTTTTGTTCCTCCAGATTACGACACCCTCCTGAGTACACCCCACCCAGAGATCCGACTGAGGGACCATTTTACCTGCGGAATATCATACCCAACTGGACGTCATCATCATTAAACCATATAGTTGGGCTACGAGCCCTTGGAAATATTATGTCTGTAGTTTTGCCTTGCTTTCAGCCGTTCGCCGAACCAGGGCGGCAAGGTTGTTTTGACTGATGTTACAACGTCGTATCAATCATACAAACTGTTGCCCCTGCAATTAGCGAAACGACTGCTGATTCTCTTCAGGAACCACACGTTTGTTTGGCCTCTCAACAGATACCCTTCCGTTGTGGTTGCACGCCGGCCGTAGTGGCCGAGCGGTTCTAGGCGCTTCAGTCTGGAGCCGCGCGACCACTACGGTCGCTGGCTCGAATCCTGCCTCGGGCATGGATGTGTGTGATGTCCTTAGGTTAGTAAGGTTTCAGTAGTTCTGAGTTTTAGGGGACTAATGACCTCAGATGTTAAGTCCCATAGTGCTCAGAGCCATTTGAACCATTTTGTGATGGCACCTGCGGTACGGCTGTCTGTCCCTCAGTGGCACGAAAGCCACCCCACCGACGGAAAGATCCGTCATGGTTCTTGGGGGAGTCGCATTCTCAAAGAAGAAGATTCTCGGTTCATATTATGCAGTCTGAGAAGATCAGTATATCGTTTAATTAACTATTTATGTTGACAAAATAAAACAGTCTTTTTATCGTCAGATTCAACGTTGTTGAGAGTCTGATAATTCTTACGATTGGGAATAGGACCCTGTAACTGGTTACGTGAGTATTGTCATTAACTGTCTTGCAACACACTATGTTTACATTCCAAAAATGTATTAGATCAAAGTAAAGGATACACTGATTCAAGCATTTTTATAAATCTAATGAAACAGTAAATTGCCTGCGGTTGACGATGCGTTCAGCTGCAATGGCGATGGCCTTGAGTGGTATTGCGTAAGAGTTGTCTGCGTACAAATTGCTCTAATATAATTCATTTTTCCATGTCTAAAAACCATTGAACATCGCACAAACGTTCCGCGCTACCCTAAGTCTGTTATGCGTCGATCAAAGGCATATTTCCAGAAAACTGCAAATAATTTCGCCTCGCTTTCACTCTAGGGTGTTGGCTGTCAAAAGACTGACGACTGAGTGATTGCCGTTTCTCTCCTGATGCCCTCACTACGCGCCTTACGATGCCCACTTTGGCGCGCTACGCACCTCCTGTACACAGAAAGATTTTCTTGAGCTTTTACTTCCGTAAAAGTAGATTTCTGCCAATCGATCCCTGTGCAGGAACCAGCGATAGAACCAACATTTTTTGATTCATAAAACACACACAGAAAATAAAAATAGTGCAAAATGCATGCTTTAATGTATAGACAATAATAACACTGCAATAGTTATAATAATGGCACGAAGTATTGGTGTTTCAGGGTAGGCATCCAGAATTACACCCAAGAATTTCACTGTTTATTGATATTTTGAACGAATAATAGACAGTTATGGGCAAAATTCTCAGTCGGTTAATTTTTGCGGGGATACTAAAATTACTTGCGGCTTTTCCGCATTTAGACCTGACCTTAGGTTTGGCGCCTATTGATCACTGAAGACAGGTCATCATACACGTGGAAAAGCATGGCCAACCTTTGGTGAGCATGGGCTTGTAAGGCTATTGCAGGGTAGGCTGTGCTGAGAAACGTTTGTTAAGAAAAAGGAGTCAAAACATAGCACCATTTCCGAGTTAATTGGCACTGAAGTTAGCCAATCAGGCCGTTGTACCCGCACATTCAAGCGGCCCGCCAGATACAACTAGCGTCAGTTTTTTTGTAGTATTTATTTATTTATTTATTTATACCTAAAGTTACGGAGGACCAGATTGAGGAGCAAATCTCCAAGATCATGTGACATACCAGTACGTGAAATTACAACATAAAATTAATAACAGATAAAAATAAAATGTTTATGAACTCGAAATAAGCCAGTCCGTAAGTTTAAGAAAACGCAGTCAACAATACAAGAATCAGCTTAATTTTTCAAGAAACTCCTCGACAGAATAGAAGGAGTGACACATGAAGAAACTCTTCAGCTTCGATTTGAAAGTGGTTAGATTATTGCTAATAAATCTGAATTCTAGTGGTACCTTATTGAAATTGGAAGCAGCAGTTTGCTGCACACGTTTCTGCACAAGAGTTAAGGAAGTCCCACCCAAAGGCAGGTTTGATTTGTACCGCGTATTAACTGAGTGATGGTTGCTTATTCTTGGGAATAATCTAACACTGTTAACAAGAAATGACAGTACGGAATATATATATTGAGAGACCAATGTCAAAATACCCAGACTCGTGAACAAGGGGTCGACAAGCGGTTCGTGAACTTGCACCACTTAATGATCGAGCCGTCCGTTTCTGAGCCAAAAATATCCTTTTAGAATGTGATATCGTACGACATAAGCCAATGAAAATAAGCAAAGTACACTAATTTTCGTGTCGAACGATCACTCACTTCAGATACCGTTCGAATAGTAAAAATGGTAGCATTAAGTCTTTGAACAAGATCCTGAACGTGGTCTTTCCACGAAAGTTTACTATCTATCTGAACACCGAGAGATTTGAACTGTTCAGTTTCACTAATCATATACCCATTTTGTGAAAATAAAATGTCATATCTTGTTGAATTGTGTGTTAGAAACTGTAAAAACTGAGTCTTACTGTGATTTAGCATTAGTTTATTTTCTACAAGCCACGAACTTAGGTCGTGAACTGCACTATTTGAAACCGGGCCAATGTTGGACACAACATCCTTTACTACCAAGCTAGTCTCATCAGCAGTGTAGATGATAGCGCACGAGACAGCTCAGCATTTGGTTCGGATTCGATCTTTACTAGCGTCCCATGTCCAATTTTTGTATCTCTTTTTTCTTCGTTTTCAGGAAACAAAACGAAGAACACGTTTGGCTGCGTGGTCTCTGGCGTCCCCCTAGATTTTGGGCGAGATATGGTTTGATTGGCTAACTTCTGTGCTAATCACATCTGATATGGCGCAAAGTTTCGAATTTTTATCTTAACAATTATTTCCCAGCACAATCTACCTTGTAACACCCTCACAAGAGTCCCAGACTGTTTGTGACCACTCTGTATGCAACAGAAAACTAAGTCAGGTATATACGACGATGATTTGGAATCTGATTCCTTTGGAATACGGGCCCAGTGTCTTGACCGCACAGCCTCCCATCCGAAGTACAGTTTCAACGAAAATGAAAAGCCGAGTAAGCAACATCAATACATTTAAGACCCTAATTATTTGAACGTAAACAAATCATACATATAAAATCAGGGTTTCAATCCTATGGTAATTCCATTTTTTATTTGATTGATTATGCTGCCTAATTTTCCTGACTACATAATTGCCATCACTTCCGAAGTTCTTTCTTTTCGCCTCTCTCGCTTTATTATCTGACTCACTGTTACTCGTTGTACTTCCGATAATACTCTGTCTAACCTTCGTCAAATATATCTGCCACACTCGTATCTTTTAGTCTTAACCTCTCTGTGTTTCTTGTATTTTATTTGCTGAGTCTACATTAAATCCTATACTCCTTTAACCAGTAAGGCTTTTGTTCCTCTAATTTCCTGGCAAGTCAATATTTTATTTGTATATCTTTCTGGATCAATAAATAATTTATTGTCTTATAGTAAGACGTACTCATGTTCGTCACTACAGTTCGGATCATTACTTTTCTTTTTTTTTTTTTTTTTCATGTGAATACTGGCTTGGTCTCAGGTGAAATACAAAGTGAAGGTGCGCAGGATTTAGCACGCATTTTTTGCCCAATGATGGTTCGAACCCCTATGTGGCCATTCAGATTTAGGTTTCCAGTGATTTTCCTGCATCGTTTAAGGCAAATGCCGGAATGGTTCAGAAATGTTCAGATGTGTGTGAATTCCTAAGGGACCTAACTGCGGAGGTCATCGGTCCCTAGACTTACACTCTACTTAAACTAACTTGTTTTAAGAACAACAAACACACCTATGCCCGAGAGAGGGCTCGAACCTCGGACGGGATGGGCCACGCAATCCGTGACATGGCGCCTCAAGCCACACGGCCACTCTGCGCGGCTCCGGAATGGTTCCTTTGAAACCGTAGGACCGATTTTCTTCCCCGTCTTTCTCCAATCGGACCTTATACTCCGTCTCTAATGACGTCTTTGTCGACGGGACATTAAACACCAGTCATTCTTTTTTTTTTTTTTAATGAAATGTAATCTAATGTGGGTTTTTCTTTACTTCGTTGCCAGGACTCTCTACACAAGTCTATTTTGTTTTTTCTCTGTTTCTAAGAGTACCTTTCTGGCAGCTGCCGCTGTTGGTAATAAAAATGAACGTTTGACTACGGTACCTTACTATCTGAATTGGACGTGATAAGACGCAGATTGGGACTTTTTAGTGCTCTTAAACAGTCTGAATGTGATCTATATCTTTCCCCTCCATGTCGCCGACTTAAGCTTTGTAACTGATGTTGCAGGTGAGAATCTCACGTAGGTACCTAAATGTGTGCTTTCCTTTGATGTCACTTTAGATTCTCTTTATAGTACTGATTGTATTTATCACACCTATGTTCACTATTTGAATATTAGTACAAATTGTATTTCTGAAAATCTGAAATTCTTATCAATAGTAACGTTGCATGTGATAGTACAAGTTATGCCTGTTACTGAACAGCAGCAGACAGGTTTATTGGAACTGTAGCCTTGTCTACACAATAAAAGGCAGCATAAAAGTGTAGGAACTCTCGAAGAAATATAAAGACATACTTGACAACGTAATAATGATTCTTATTTGCAAGTTTGTCGAGAGTATTATAAGACGACGTAAACAGTAATGCTTCCATCTGTATAGGACTACTTGCCCCAGGGAAGCCCGTAAGAGGTAACTCCTGCTAAGATGCCACCATTCTTAACGCTCCTGAGAGGCCGTCATTATTAATTATACTCGAGCGATATGGATTGCAGGTACAGCTGACACCTGCAGGACGTGGGAATTAGTCATTTGGCGCGTCGCACTTAATCCATCATTCTGTCATAGTCATTCAGGCGCTCCAATTTAGCATTCACTCTATACCGGCTGCCGGTGGGCTTTGAATAATGGACCGAATGTCAGTCGGAGGCCGTCTATATTCACAAGTGGGTGGGTAGGCTCTTGCTTGCGTATCATTTAATCAATTTTTCAACCTTGAAAGGTAGGCACACTTCAGTCTCCCAACAGCTAAAGCTACAATTTTCACTGTTCAGGTGATAAAATAAGAAGAAGTTAAAAATCTTTCTTTTATACTTGGTAAAAGAATTGATAAGATATGATTCCTTGTGACTTTTAAGTGAGCCACTTTAATCATCTCGATACAACAAGACTATCATAGCATTCTGCTCACTGTATCTGATAGTGATGTTCGCTATCAACTCGTAGGAGATTGATTCATCTATTATATGTGTCCTAGATGGATATGTATTCTTTTCCCTCATCCTTGTACGCTGCTCATGGTAGTCCTACAGTTGTATACATTTGGTCTCCGAAGTATTATAAAAAGAGATTTCTTATTATAACGTATCTCATTTGCTGTTAATGTGTTTTACAATTGTAATATTGTGATTACTGCATGACAACAAAATTCCACTTGTATCAGTGCCGTCTCACTTCTATCTTTGTCTCATACTGTACTACATTTCTCTATATGATGTCACAAACATGGCCTCTGTTGTACATTGGTAGGCAATGTAAAGGTGACTGGAAAAAGTTGCTTGCTCGTTAAGATAGGAACCTAACTTACATCCTCTGCCCCACTGTTATTTTTCTTGTGCCGTACAAGAAACGTAAAGATAGAATATTGTGTGATATTAGCGGACTGAAAGATATACAAATCGACAGGCAGGATTCCTAGGACGTTTTGTTGTTTTCGTGTTGACTGACGTTTGCAAATTTTCCTGCTTTTCACGATTAGATATGACTTTACCAGGTAAGCAATCAGGCGAAATATTTGGTTTCGTAATAAACAACTATTTAGCTTTCGAGGTTCTAAAACATTGCTCAAGCTCTCACAATACCGAGAAAAACGGTCGTTCGTAAGCACCGTAGGAATCAATCGCCGATATCAGTTCTATTCGGCTTTCTCCCTTAACGCAGCGCTCTTCGTGGGTCGTTTTCTGTACTTTATGTTTTAAAAACCAGTAACGAGACATAAAACTTAAAACTGCTTGGTTTTTGACCTACGATAAGGCAACCCCACAACACCTTTAATTTAAAGAAGGATTAGGTTCCGTGTAGACAACTGATGAAGATGCGCTCCAAAAGCTAATGGTAGATTGGGAAGGACAATATGCGTTATATGTAAGCAACATGATAAAGAGGGCAGCTACAGAATGATACTGTTTACTTTTACGCTTACTTTTATTTCACCAATATTCCATGACATGCTATGAACTAAATCCAGATGAGTTGCTTAGAATTTTTGCGACATCTGCACTCCAGTTATATCTGGCAAGGTGCAGCAACTGGTAGTATGTTTGACACGTCTGTCCATGAACCAGAACGACTGTAATGATCTAGACCAAGACGCGTGAGCTGCTCTGAATATCATGTACACACATCAAAAAAAGTTTTGCATCACTCCGGTACTCAGGACTCCTGAAGATATACATTGACTGTGAATATTATATCACAGAGATGTCACTAAACCCGCCCAACGATGTAAACAATCATGCATGAGCAGCGCCTATTAAACGGGGGGGGGGGGGGGGTCCAACAGCCGATCAGACCCAGTCGTTCCACGAGGAAGGAGGTACACGGCTCGTGTTGTCTGTAGTTCAGCCATGCCTAGATGGTCAAATACCGTGCTTAGATCGCGTACGCATTGTGACATTGTGCCAGGAAGGGGTCTCAACAAGGAAAGTGTCCAGACGCCTCCGACTGAACCAAAGCGATGTTGTTCGGACAGAGAGGAGATACAGAGAGACGAGAACGGTCGATGATATGCCTCGTTCAGGCCGCCCAATGGCTACTATTGCAGTGGACAAGGGCTACTACTGCAGTAGATGACCGCTACCTACTGATTATGGCTCGGAGGAACGATCACAGCAGTGCCACCATGTTGAATAACGCTTTTCGTGCAGCACAGGACTTTGTGTTACGACTCAAACTGTGCGCAGTAGGCTGCATGATGAGCAACATCACTACCGACGTTCTTGGCGAGGTCCTTCTTTCAACCACGACACCATGCAGCGCGGTACAGATGGGCCCAACAACATGTCAAATTGACCGCTCAGGATTGGCTTCACGTTCTCTTCACCGAGGAGTTTCACTTATGCCTCCAACCAGACAATTGTTGGCGACGTGTTTGGAGGCAACCCGGTCTGGCTGAACGCCTTAGACACACTGTATAGCGAGTGCAACGAGGTGGAGGTTCCCTGCTGTTTTGGGGTGGCATTTTTTGGGGCCAACGTACGCCGCTGGTGTTCATGGTAGGTGCCGTAACGGCTGTACGACACGTGAATGCCATCCTCTGAACGATAGTGCCACCATATTGGCAGCATATTGGCGAGGTATTCGTCTTCATGGACGACAATTCGCACCCCCATCGTGAACATCTTGTGAAAGACTTCCTTCACGATAACGACATCACTCGACTATAGTGGTCAGCGTATCCTCCAGACATCAACCCTATCGAACATGCCTGGGATAGACTGAAAAGGGCTGTTTATGGACGACGTGACCCACCAACTACTCTGAGGTATCTACGCCGAATGGGACAATCTGAACCAACACTGCCTTGATCAACTTATGGATAGTATGCCACGACCAATACAGGCATGCACCAATGCAAGAGGACGTGCTACTGGGTACTAGAGGTACCGAGGTGTACAGCAAAGCTGAGTCACCAGCTCTGAAGGTCTCGCTGTATGGCGGTACAACATGCAATGTGTGGTTTTCATGAGTAATAAAAAGGGTGGAAATGATGTTTATGTTGATCTCTATTCCAATTTTCTGTGCAGGTTCCGGAACTTTCAGAACCCGGGTGATGCAGAATTGATCGGAGGACGACAGAGGACACAGAAATGAATCTGACAAGCTGTAGCAATATTCGTAACATCAAACGTATCAGAGAGTAAAAACCAATGAATATAAAACACTCCTGAACGTGGATTAAAAAACCGTAATATGGAAATGAACACATGTTGCTCTGAATGATACTGCAAACATTCATTCACTAAAATGTCTTTTGCCGCTGTGAGGAATCAGAAAAATGCAAATATTGGCAGTGTACCATTTACTGGCCCCTAAAGTGCATGGGTAAATCTTGTGTCTATATTACTGATTCTACGTTATTAAAATGCTGAAAGAGATGCAATATTACCTGTGCTGCGCCTAACGCCGCTCTCAAGTAGTTCTTCTTGACGCCCATATCTCGCACTGCTTCAATGCAGCAACAGAAGAATTCCCAACGCTATGTTAAAGAAACTTTACTCATCAAAAACCCCAACCATGTGAAGTTTCATAGGTCTACGCAGATGGATATCCAGTGACGAGTGTATTCTCCACCAAGCAGAAGGGCGTTGAAACAAACTTGAAAACCTGGTGGTCTGATATGAGGTAAATATCCTCTGCATGAGCCTGAAATGGTAGACAAAATCTCACCAAGAGTGATAAAAAGAAGAAAACCAAATATAAATTACATAGTGCCAACTAGAGCGCTGTTACAAAACACCAAATAACTCGTGTCAGACTTTGTCTCAAATATGACCCTCTCGTTCATGGAAGGTGAAACCCCTCACAAAAAGGCGAAAGGAAAAGATGAAAACAACAAAGCACAACTCCATCTAGAGTGAGCTACAAACAAGGACAACATGAATATAATTCACAGATATGCCAGGCTAAGAATATGATTAAATAAATAGCTAGAAGGTAGGCCATCCTATAAATACGATAAAGTACCTAAAATAAGATAGAAATGAGAATATCATGAGTCTATTTTACAGTCATCTCATGCTGTTAATAAGATTAAATAAACAGAAGAAGGGTCATACCAGAAAGGAGAATAAAACTACAGAATATTGCTCACAGAAATAAGAAGAGCCAAACACATTAATTTTTCAAAGAAACGTGCTAAGATGAAGATCTAGAAAACACTGCAACTCCGAGAAAGTATGAAATTTGTTTGGAAGGAAATGATAAGAAACCGTAATCATTGAAACGTATAACCAACTCCACAAGGCCTGACAGATATATGAAAATTGCTCTGTGGAAATATGTACTCGGTCAGGAAATCAGACACATTATAAATGAGAAAGAAATGAAATGAAACAGTATACCCGTTCTGGAATTAGTGTGTTAAACAGTTCCTTCTTGGAATGATAAGTCAGACATACGAAACAGAAAATGACAAGGGAAATTTTATTAATATTAATACTCTAATATACAAGGGAAACAAATGTAAACAAGTTGACTATATGAGCATCATTAACCAATTGGAAAGACTATTGTCCTACTACAGAGGATGGAATGAGATGTTATAAAAAAGAAGAAATGTCTTGAATGTAGGATCACTGTGCGTGCTCTTATTTATTTAACAAGGCTTATCCCTCCTAAAATTAAAGTTCTTACATTGTATACAAAAAGTAATGTCGTATGACGTGATTAGCGGTGATACTGATTAAGATGGTTATTACTTCTTGTAGGCAACCTGCTACGGCTGTTAAGTATTTGAAGACAAACAATTTATATCTATCAGCTCTTCACATTCAACTTTATTCCTTACTGATTTCGGTTTTTATAACCACCATCATCTGAACCACAAGAGCAAAGACACATATGTACTGTACACAGGCACAAACAACGTACAATATCAGAGTTATACTTCCGTGCATCAGAATCATAATGAGTAGATACAAAGCAGTACACCAGATGGATCAAGAACGGATAGTCGTCGTAAATGAGTCATCAGCATACCAGTACAAAGATGTTCGACAGTAGTGTGTAACATACACGTAATTTGGCTAATGCTGTAAATTACACAAGTACTTTACAACCCATTGCATAACAGTTTGCTTACAGAATGCTGATACTTACCACCCAAGCATCATCAAAGACACACGTAACACCACGCCCATCAAGGAGTATAATATCAAAGAATAAAATAGGTTACATGAAGATCTTTACTATAGTCAATGGAAGAGGTCAGAGAGTACAGTTAGTATCAGACTGTTTCAATAATTGGAACATGTTGTAGATACTACAAACAATAGAACTACATTGAGTGTTGCATGAGGAGAACTAGCCGAGATGACGCTACATCATAAGAACATGGCAGTCCAGAAAGTCGTATGTTGTAAAGGTGAAGTCTTGTAAGATATATATTATTTTTCATAAAAATGACTTTATATAAGAAAGACATATGTAATTTTTCGTGAGGAAAAGGTGAAAAACAGCCACATTAGTTGCAATAGTAAAATGGTTTATTAAAACCCCTTGACCTAGGTTTCGACGTCTTTAAAAACGTCTTCTTCGGAACGATCAATGTTTCACACCTAAAATGATTAACATTATACACATGCTAAAATGTAGATATGAAGTCAAACTAACAAAGAATCACAGACTCACAGCGAATTTTTAGACTTACAGGTTACGTAACATTGTGGAGGTACATTAAAAATGTAGCCATCAGGCACAAACGGCGATACAGTTTGTAACACCGAAAATGCAGCATGCACGGCGCCTGCTACCGATACATATTTTTTTTTAATTGTATGTAAATACTTGTAATTTAAATGCTTTCTTTTAATAAGTAAGGACATTGCTTCACTGTATGTGTACATTTAGGTAGAAGTCTGTTGACGTTTCATTGTATTTATCTGTGTTTTACTGTGAAACTTATAAGCTCTGGGAAAAAGCCAAAGGAATTGTTATTTGCATCGACTAGCAACGGTAATAGCAGTGCTTGTGCGTTGTAAAATCTTTGGGTAGGGAGTTGTTGCGCGGAGCGCGCGGAGAGAGCGGGAGACGGGTTCCAGAGCTTGTAGTGTGTCACCCTCTCGCAGTAGAGAGTACCATTATCGGCGGCGTCATGTACGCGCGCCGGCCGGATGTCTAGAACAGGGGTACGGACAGTGGACGGGCGGAAGAGGCTGTATTAATTACGACTGCCCGTTCCTATGATTAGCTGTGGCTCCACAATATGCTACCGTCTTCAACAAAAGCAGCAGTTCCTGCAACACAGTTTCGTCGTCGGCTCCGAGTTTCGTCGTATGCACAGCACTGAAGTAAGACTGTTCATTGTTAGAAAGTATTAACGGCTAACCCAGCAGCAAAACTGAATGTGATTTGATTGATAAGATTTATTTAAATAATAATCATTTAACTCAGGACGATTGTGTCCTTGTTGCCCCCAGACATTGTTACCAAGCCGGGTCCTTGTTCCTTTTTTTCCTAATATGCTAACTGAGTGTCATAAGAAACAAACTGAATAGTTACAGTCACTTTATTAATGAATTATTTCTCTTTTAAGAATTTCAGCTTCAGTCTACTTTCAATTAACTGTTGTACAACAGAGGCTTCAGTATATGACTAAAGTAAAGCAATTTCATTTTTTAAGTTGGGGAAGCAATCACTGGAAAAAATCAAAATCTAAAGAAATGCACAAATTAAGAGTGCAGGAGTTTTACTTATTTTACATATAGCTTGGAGAAAATGGCTGTTTGGTTTGGTACGTATTCGAGCATTTAATTCTGTTCAAGTCATTAAAAAAGGCTCAGTTGTTCAGACAATAATACGAAATCCAATTTGCAAAATAAGTAAAGGCAAAGTAAAAAGTGACTTTATGCTGAGGTCACTGAAAGTCATTGTTCACCTAACGAAGTTCACTACTAACATACAGTTGAACTGCATATTTTCAAATCATTACTCTATTGCCTTTTTCAAAATTTAATGCCAAACATAACGTAAGAGTGACTTCTCAGTTTTCTTTATCATTACATACTCACTTAAAATTAGTGTCAAAAAGAGAACGTGGCAGCCTTTAGTTGCCACGTCAGTGTTTAATAATACATGTTTTTCTTTCCCATCAACTTGTACAGGATTTTGGCTGGCGACAGTTCATTACTTCCTTTTGGTTCATTAGTGTAACTTTTGGATTCATGATCGGTGGTACCTTTTTCTGTCCATTGTTGTTCGTGAGTGAATGCATAAAATAACTTTCATTTTCAAAATTCAAATTATGGTCCTGTTCGGTTTAATTACTTTTATTTTTAGTACACTTTTCATCAGAAGGGTCGGTTGTACACTTTCCTCCTACTTATCGGTATCACTTCTTCGGGAAAGATAACCTTATACAATTAGAAAATATCCATTAGGCATACACTCGATCGACGGTCATATTTTATATCGCAAGCAGGATAGGCCGATTAATAAGAGGGAGGTGACAAGTTCACCTCCATAATAGTGAAATCATAACATATTATTAGAAGATGCTTCAGAACTGCATCTAGTGAACTTTTCATACTATCATTTTTATGTCATTGTTTTAACACTGTAAATATTTTCTAGACGAGTCAATGTAATTCTTTTCCTTATTTTTGCACATTTATACATTACATACTCGTATATGTACTGCCTCTTGAGTCCTATATTGTCCGCAGCTCAATGGACATCGTGTTAGAAGCCATGGCTAAATGCATAGGTTACAGTCCATTTCGTTGCCTTTTAAATATGGTACTCGTTCGAAGATTATCATATTTGGATTTCGGCTTCCAGTTATGGGTACAACTTTTACTGAAAACGGTGCTTAATCCGACGTGGTACTAAAGGGGAGACAGTTCTGCATCTGTGGCTACAGTTACGCTCTGTAAACCATTGTGAGGCGGATCGCAGTTGATATTTCCTATTGTACCTCGTATTAAGGATTCTTCCCATCTCTATTGCTTATGCAGCGCAGGGAAAATGATTGCCTAAATACTTATGTGTGCACTATATTTAGTCCAATCATGTCTTCGCTGTCTCCACGGGAGTCATACAGAGAGGGTTGTGGTACATTCCGACCTTAATACTGTTTCTTGTAGCTTTATAAATTGGTTGTACCACTTAAAGTTTTCCAGCGGCATAATAACGGTCTCCCGTGGGTTAAAAAAATCAGTGGTAATGCGTGCTGTCCTTCTTCGTACTCTTTCAGTACCGTATTTAGTCGTATTTGATACGAGTCCCAGAAACATGAACAATTTTCTAGGATGGGTGCAGGAGAGTTTAGCAAGCATCTCTTTTGTAAGCTCGTGGCATTTTATCAATATCCTACGAATGATTCGGATTCTGTCATATGCTTTGCTTACAAACAGTTTACACCCCTATCTAGTATATGTATGAGTTGATTGTTTCCAATTATGACTCACTGAAACTGTAGCCGTAGGAAGATACGTTTTTATGTTTTGAGGAGTGCACAGTTTTGCATTTCCGAACATTTAAAGCAAGTTGCCATGCTTCGCAACACTATAAAATCGTTCCCAGATCTGGCAAAATTTTGTCCAGCATTTTCAGACAGTATTCCATTACATCATCTACAAAAAATCTGGCGCTACTCTTACTATGCAACATGAACAGCAAGGGCTCCAGTACACTTTCCTGGGGAACATCTGAAGGTATTTCTTTACCGGTTGATGACTTTTCATTCAGAATAAAATACTACGTCCTCCATACCAGGAAATCTTCAGTCCAGTCATAAATTTCTTATGAGAGCCCATAAGAACATATTTTCATTATTACGTAATGGTGTGGTACTGAGTCAGATCCTTTCTGATGTCAATAAACATTACATCCGCCGAACTGCTTCGATCCATGGCTTTACGGAAGTCCTATGGGAGAAGTGCGAATTGTGTTACCCATGACTGTTGGTTTCGGAATCCATGGTGGCTGACATGGATAAGGTCATCCTTTTCGAGGTATCTCATTATGTTTGAGCCCAGAATATGTTCCAATATTTCGTTGTAGATCGATATAAAAGATACTAGATGGTAGTTTTGTGAAAACTTAGGCTACATTTCTTACAGGTTACGGTGTCTTTTACTTTCTTCCAACGACTGAGGAACGTTGGTAGAAGGATATACTTTATATAGGTTAGAAGAGACTAATGTTGGCGCGAATAGTTTGTAGAATCTGACAGAGATTCCATAGGACACTGATTTTTTGTTCACTTCTAGAGATTTCAACTGTCTCTCAACGGCGCTGATACTGTTATCCGTGTCACTTGCCTTCGCAGTAGTGCAAGAATTAAACTGCAGCAGTACACCTGGATTTCCCTTTGTGAGGGATGACTTGATAACGGAGTCCAGAGCTTTTTTTTCTGCCTTTAGCTTTAGTTTCAGTTGCTGTGTCGCCCAAGAGGATGAATATAGAATTTGGTGACGCTGACGATCTTTATTTACAACCTGAATTCCTTTGACTTTTGTGAGAGGTCATTTGACAGGAGTCTCCTGTTGCGTTCATCGAAGGACTCACATAGTTCCTTTTTGACAGCCAAATGCATTCCCTTTAGAATCTCTTTCTGACAGGCAAGCATGTTTCGTAATGCGTCTCTCATCTATCTTTGTTTTACACCTACTGTGTAGTACGTGCTATTTATTTACAAGTAGCTTTGAAGAGACTGTATACTAGGGGGCGTTCCTCCCATCACAAATTGTTCCTCTAATTACATACCTACACAGTGAATGATTGTTTTCATAAACGTTAGCCAGAGATTTTCTACACGCTCCTGCACAGAGGCAAATGTTTCGTGCTGCGCCTCGAGATATGACAATTGTATTGTTCAGAGCGGCATATAAGCAGTACAAGGTATTCAAAAACGGAGTGTTTGGTTGTGTATCATGTAGTTGGCAAGTCGCCGTGAAGCGGCTAGTTCAGATATGGTACGCAGTCCGGCGAGCCGCTGGGCGAATGGAACTTGGAATTCCCGTGTCCGTTAGGTAAACTGTATCACCGTAAACGTGTAAGTGCTAAGTACTATGGCCCAGGTGTGACTGCGTTTACACTAAAAACTTTAAATATTCACTAAATACAGAAAAATCACTTACAAACAGGAAAATTTGATGAAAGAACTGAAATCGCAATAAAGAGAAGAATTCAGTAATTTTTTACCATACTTATACAGTGAATGTTAACAAAGCTACTAATATATATGTGTGCAATTGTTTATAACAACAGTAACATATTTCGCAAATGCGCTACGAATGTGTGTGATGCATCGTTGGGTAGGTCTTGGAGTCAACTAAAATATGACTATATTTATGTTATTATTGACACTGATTATTATATGTGATTTGTTTAATGTTTATTAAAATAGTACGAAATCAAAAGTTCTCTACAAAAATGGCTCTGAGCACTATGGGACTTAACATCTGTGGTCGTCAGTCCCCTAGAACTTAGAACTACTGAAACCTAACTAACCTAAAGACATCACACACATCCATGCCGGAGGCAGGATTCGAACCTGCGACCGTAGCGGTCACGCGGTTCCGGACTGTAGCGCCTAGAACCGCACGGCCACACCGGCCTGCTAAGTTCTCTACAGATACACGTTAGATTAACATCAGCATGAATGATTTGTCATATGATTCAAATTTATTTACGTTTGCCGTCTAAGAATTTTAAGAAGTCAGTATTTCTAAGATTGCTGTTTGAGTAGCGTAGCATGACATTGGCAAGCTGTAAAATCAAATGTAATGGTCCTGCGTAGTTTAACTTGTAATTAATTGATGACTGCTGCATATAGTCTAAAATGTTATAATATAAGTTTGAAATAAGTAAATATCGTAAACTCCGTACTCATTAGAGTCCTTTTCGCCTCATTTATTTACTTATCCATTCATTTACTAACGTGTTTATAAAACTTTCATCGATTGTTAGCTAAGTACGCCATATGAACAGTCGACGGTTCTGCAGAGGCTTAACGTAACGACCAAATCAGTAATTTGAAACTAGTCATTTACAAATTTAATGTAGTACACCCGCTGGCCGCTGTGGTCGTGCCGTTCTAGGCGCTTCAGTCCGGAACCACGCGGCTGCTATGGTCGGAGGTTGGAATCCTGCCTCGTGCATGGTTGTGTCTGATGTCCTTACGTTAGTTAGGCTTAAGTAGTTCTAAGTCTATGGAACTGATGACCTCAGATGTTAAGTCCCATAGTGCTTAGAGCCATTTCGCAGGGCACCCAAACTGATCTCATGTGAAGATTAAATTCACAATATTTATCAGTTACCAAAGAAACCAAGTGACGTTGAAAACTATTGCCTCTTCATCTAGTTTACTCTATATGCAAAACTTTCTATTAGTTTTCTCCTTTTGTGAGCATTATTGTTACAACCGCCTCATGGTCTCTAATGTTGAGTTTCAACGAGGACATTCTTGAAGACATTACCTTTGTTTTTCTCACATCCATCATGACTGCGTTTCCGAAATGTTTGTTGTAGGTGATTTGTCTTCGCCATTGTCAGCAGAGTCTTTTATAGAGTTATTCCACTCCAATTGGAAAAACCGTAATAACTCAAAGTTTGGTAAGAGTGGACCCACTTACACAGACACTGAGGCTAATTGACACTGGCGTCTAAGATCTAGGGCAACTACGGAAAGAATGGTCAGTAATGAATAAAAGCGCAAAAAAGTTTCTCACTCGTCATAAATACAGTCAGAATTAAATTTACACAATTTAGACAAAATAATAACTACTAAAAAAATTTACATATTTTATCTTTTACCAGTTAGACTCATCTATAGCATTTCGAACAGTTAGTTTCAGCTCATGCAGCTAATAACTTATTACATGTCCAACAGCCACGGCGAAAAGGCTTGCAAACAGTGGCGTGAAATTGAATGTGCTACCTGGTGACGTAATCTGTGGTCTGCCAGCCCCACTTACTTCTCTTCCGTTAGTACTGACGCGGCTCTGAGCTTGGCGCAACAGGGGCAGTGAAAGACGAGACATGCGGTTCTATTGACCTTCCGGAATGCGGCTTAAGCAGCCACTGGGAAAGGCAACAGGCAGCTTTAACACTTTAAACACTTTTTCTTTAACAGTTTTAACCAAGGGCTCTGACAACCACGCTACTGAGCGCTCCAACCACAACAAATTTAAAAAAAGGCAATTAATCTACCTCTCGAATAGGTTTACAACTGAGATGGGCTTTCGGTTAGTCAGAAGTGCTTATAAACTTGTGTTCTGATCCTTTTCACAATTGAGGTCACGCCGATACTCGGGATATTTTCATTTAAGCGATGCAGTCTGGACTGAAGAATTAATGCACACAAACTCATACGCTCTAGTTTCTACTTCTTGTATTTAAGGCAAATACTAAACACTCCTGCAAACCGACAGACTGGCAGATTATAGCACAGGTAGGAAATAATAAAGCAAAACGCTACATTTCAAGAGGGCGCTGGTCTTAATAGATGTCTGGTCATCCTTATGCATTGAGTACAGTAGAGTTTTGATAGCAATTCTCATAAATCACAAGGACCTGGTACTAGTTCCCGCCAGATTTACGTGCTATGTCTTTCTCTGCCACTTTTCACGGCCTCTTCATCCTTGCTAGATAGTTTTCTCCACAGTGCCAACACAGACAGAGGTGTTCTCAAGTTCCGTTATTCATCTATCAGGCGATACTTAATGAGCTCTGTGCACGTTTCAAATTATCAGAAGTTTGTTGGTGACCGAATAATGGGTTCTGATGATCTAGTCCTGGAAATCAATCCCATACGACCACGTAACGATTTTCCTAAACAAGATGCCTCTGTCGTTAAGGCAATGCACACGAATCCGGCTTCACCGAGGTACCTAAGCGTGGACAAACTTATGGAAGCACTAAAAACACAACACGTTACCACGCCTAACACAGCGTAGGAAAACCGTTGGCATTGAAAATGTCTTCCAGTCGTCTCAGAATGGATAAATACAAGTATCGCTGAATGGATTTCAAGGAAATCTCATACCATTATTTCCGCACAAGACTGGCATGTCCAGGCAACGATGATGGAAATGGATAGAGATCATGCCCCCTTCCCTCGAAAGTAGATCATAAAGGCTCGGTGACATTGAGATTTGGTGGCAGTGTTGACAAGGGGAGATGTGATAATCCATCGTCGTGCTCACAAAACCAGTCCTGGACGATACGAACAGTGTCAACAGAGGCCCTGTTGTCTTGGATCAAAGCATCACCATTGTGGAACAAACATTGAACCATTGGATGGAATTGATCGACCGAAATGATCAAGTAATCCTTGGCAGTAGTGCGATATGGCCGAGTACACAAGGGGCCCACGGAATACCACGATATAGCTCCCCGAACAGTCACAGAACCACCCTGTCCCAAGTTTCACTCTTGGGACGTACACTCTGCCAGAAGTTGGAAACAGTCTGCAACAAGACTCATCCGACCAAATGACTTTCTTCGAGTGCTCCATAGTCCAGGTTTTATCGCTTCGGCACCGCGTTAATCTGTTACGTGGATTTGCATCACTGATGAACGATTTTGGAATTCCACCTCGCCCTGCAAGTCCGTTGGGCGTGGAGTTGATTTTGGGGGAAGAGACCACACAGCGAGGTCATTGGTCTCATCAGATTAGGGAAGGATGGGGAAGGAAGTCGGCCTTGCCCTGTCAAAGGAACCATCCCGACATTTGCCTGAAGCGATTTAGGGAAATCACGGAAAATTTAAATCAGGGTGGCTCGATGTGGGATTGAACCGACGTACTCCCGAGTGCGAGTCCAGTGAGCTAACCACTGCGCCACCTCGCTCGGTCCTGCAAGTCCGTCCTTCTAGAGCTCCCTTCGTGTTGTGTTGGTGCTGACAAAGCGACTCGACTTTAGCAGCTATTCTCTTATTTTTCATAACGATTCTCTTCAATGACCGCTTGTCAGGATCACTCAACACACACTTTCGTCAACATTTTGACACAACAGTTGATGTTTTTCTTTTTTTTTTCCTGTATGGGATGCAAATATTCTATGTGGTGCCTCTTGAAACACCAAACACTTTTGCTATCTAGGTCACGGAAGTACCCACCATACGAACACCAACAATCTGCCCACTTTGGAATTCACTTGGCTGCGACGTAAAGTACTCACAATTACGCAGAACACTGTTCACGTCTGACGCTTGCAACATATTGAGGACACTGCACAGATGAAGTCGGTGGTCCTATACAACAATAAAATCTGCAAGCTTAGCTAGCGTCTGCATTTATGTTCAAGCATGCATTTATCGCTGTGTTTCCACGTTTCTCTCCAACCACTGCCCGGCCGTATAGATCCATTATTTCTAGTAATCTTCGTCAGTTGATGAAAGTTATTGTCGTAATGGTTCCATCGAAAGAAACACTACAGATTTCATTTCCGATCGTAGTATTTTTCGAGGATGTGCTATGTATCTAATGACAAATTCTAAACACTGGGTTTCTCTCTTCCTTACTATGATTACATCAACTTTCATTCAATGACTTCGTCGTCGACGGGATGTTAAAGCTTAAATTTTCTTATTATTGCTCAATAGTAAACAGCCCGTCTTACAACACATCGCTGCTGTTTTGTGATGTTTGTCTGCCATCTTAATTCTCAGCATTTTCTTAGACAGTGTTGAGTGTGGTCTGACTGAAGGTGGTACGCTGTTTCCTTCCTCCGACCTTCGCTAAACTAACTTTGCAGCCAGTTATAAGTTCAGGTACAGTTCAGTAACGTCGTCTCCAAATAGCTTTTCCATTCGTCAGTTTTCACATTAGAAAACAGTGCCAGAGGTGAAAGAAGTGATGAGAATCGCTTTAAAACTCTATCACAGAATTTCAACAATAAAATAAATTAGAAAAAAATTTGTCATAGTACCTTAGATGCCCCTGCAGTTTGGTCCCTTTAATCCTTAAACCACCCAACCAATCTTAGATGCCCAACCCCCATGAACCATGGACCTTGCCGTTGGTGGGGAGGCTTGCGTGCCTCAGCGATACAGATGGCCGTACCGTAGGTGCAACCACAACGGAGGGGGTATCTGTTAAGAGGCCAGACAAACGCGTGGTTCCTGAAGAGGGGCAGCAGCCTTTTCAGTAGTTGCAGGGGCAACAGTCTGGATGATTCACTGATCTGGCCTTGCAACACTAGCCGAAACAGCCTTGCTGTGCTGGTACTGCGAACGGCTGAAAGCAAGGGGAAACTACAGCCGTAATATTTCCCGAGGGCATGCAGCTTTACTGTATGGTTAAATTATGATGGCGTCCTCTTGGGTAAAATATTCCGGAGGTAAAATAGTCCCCCATTCGGATCTCCGGGCGGGGACTACTCAGGAGGAAGTCGTTATCAGGAGAAAGGAAACTGGCGCTCTACGGATCGGAGCGTGGAAAGTCAGATCCCTTAATCAGGCAGGTAGCTTAGAAAATTCAAAAAGGGAAATGGATAGGTTGAAGTTAGATATAGTGGGAATTAGTGAAGTTCGGTGGCAGGAGGAACAAGACATTTGGTCAGGTGAATACAGGGTTATAAATACAAAATCAAATAGGGATAATGCAGGAGTAGATTTAATAATGAATAAAAAAATTGGAGTACGGGTAAGCTACTACCAACAGCATAGTGAACGCATTATTGTGGCCAAGATAGACACGAAGCCCATGTCTACTACAGTAGTACATGTTTATATGCTAACTAGCTCTGCACATGATGAAGAAATTGATGAAATGTATGATGAGATAAAAGAAATTATTCAGGTAGTGAAGGGAGACGAAAATTTAATAGTCATGGGTGACTGGAATTCGAGAGTATGAAAAGGGAGATAAGGAAACATAGTGGGTGAATATGGATTGGGGCTAAGAAATGAAAGAGGAAGCCGTCTGGTAGAATTTTGCACAGAGCATAACTTTATTGTAGCTATCACTTGGTTCATGAATCATAAAAGAAGGTTGTATACGTGGAAGAATCCTGGAGATACTAGAAGGTATCAGATAGATTATATAATGGTAAGACAGAGATTTAGGAACCAGGTTTTAAATTGTAAGATATTTCCGGGGGCAGATGTGGACTCTGACACAATCTATTGCTTATGAACTGTAGATTAAAACTGAAGAAACTGCAAAAAGGTGGGAATTTAAGGAGATGGGACCTGGATAAACTGACTAAACCAGAGGTTGTACAGAGTTTCCGGGAGAGCATAAGGGAACAATTGACACGAATGGGGGAAAGAAATACAGTAGAAGAAGAATGGGCAGCTTTGAGGGATGAAATAGTGAAGGCAGCAGAGGATCAAGTAGGTAAAAAGACGAGGGCTGGTAGAAATCCTTGGGTAACAGAAGAAATATTGAATTTAATTGATGAAAGGAGAAAATATAAAAACGCAGTAAATGAAACAGGCAAAAGGGAATACAAACGTTTAAAAATGAGATCGACAGGAAGTGCAAAATGACTAAGCAGGGATGGCTAGAGGACAAATTTAAGGATGTAGAGGCTCACTAGGGGTAAGATAGATACTGCCTACAGGAAAATTAAAGAGACCTTTGGAGAAAAGAGAACCACTTGCATGAATATCAAGAGCTCAGATGGAAACCCAGTTCTAAGCAAAGAAGGGAAAACAGAAAGGTGGAAGGAGTATATAGAGGGTCTATACAAGGGCGATGTACTTGGGGACAATACTATGGAAATGGAAGAGGATGTAGAAGAAGATGAAACGGGAGATACGATACTGCGTGAAGAGTTTGACAGAGCACTGAAAGACCTGAGTCGAAACAAGGCCCCGGGAGTAGACAACATTCCATTGGAACTACTGACGGCCTTGGGAGAGCCAATCCTGACAAAACTCTACCATCTGGTGAGCAAGATGTATGAGACAGGCGAAATACCCTCAGACTTCAAGAAGAATATAATAATTCCAATCCCAAAGAAAGCAGGTGTTGACAGATGTGAAAATTACCGAACCATCAGTTTAATAAGCCACTAACGCGTATTCTTTACAGACGAATGAAAAAACTGGTAGAAGCCGACCTCGGCGAAGATCAGTTCGGATTCCGCAGAAATGTTGGAACACGTGAGGCAATACTGACGCTACGACTTATCTTAGAAAATAGATTAAGGAAAGGCAAATCTACATTTCTGACATTTGTAGACTTAGGGAAAGCTTTTGCCAGTGTTGACTGGCATATTCTCTTTCAAATTCTGAAGGTGGCAGGGGTAAAATACATGGAAGAAAGGCTATTTACAATTTGTGCAGAAACCAGATGGCAGCTCTAAGAGTCGAGGGGCATCAAAGGTAAGCAGCGGTTGGGAAGGGAGTGAGACAGGGTTGTAGCCTGTCCCCGATGTTATTCAATCTGTATATTGTGCAAGCAGTGAAGGAAACAAAAGAAAAATTCGGAGTAGGTATTATAGTCGATGGAGAAGAAATAAAAGCATTGAGGTTCGCCGGTGACATTGTAATTCTGTCAGAGACAGAAAAGGACTAGGAAGAGCAGTTGAACGGAATGGACAGTGTCTTGAAAGGAAGGATATAAGATGAACATCAACAAAAGCAAAACGAGGATAATGGAATGTAGTCGAATTAAGTCGGGTGATGCTGAGGGAATTAGATTAGGAAAAGAGACACTTAATGTAGTAAAGGAGTTTTGCTATTTTGGGAGCAAAACAACTGATGATGGACGAAGTAGAGAGGATATAAAATGTAGACTGGCAATGGCAATGAAAGCGTTTCTGAAGAAGATAAATTTGTTAACATCGACTATAGATTTAAGTGTCAGGAAGTCGTTTCTGAAAGTATTTGCATGGAGTGTACCCATGTATGGAAGTGAAACATGGACGATAAATAGTTTGAACAAGAAGAGAATAGAAGCTTTCGAAATGTGGTGTTACAGAAGAATACTGAAGATTAGATGGGTAGATCACATAACTAATGAGGAGGTATTGAATAGAACTGGGGAGAAGAGGAGTTTGTGGCACAACTTGACAAGAAGAAGGGACCGGTTGGTAGGACATGTTTTGAGGCATCAAGGGATCACAAATTTAGCATTGGAGGGCAGCGTGGAGGGTAAAAATCGTAGAGGGAGACCAAGAGATGAATACACTAAGCAGATTCAGAAGGATGTAAGTTGCAGTAAGTACTGGGATATGAAGAAGCTTGTACAGGATAGAGTAGCATGGAGAGCTGCTTCAAACCAGTCTCACGGCTGAAGACAACAACAACAACAACAACAACCTTAGATGCAGTGTCATAACGGACTTGGTGGTTGATTGGTTTAAACACTTGACAGCAACTCGGGTGCGCCGAATTGAAATTCCCGTTCGGGTAAGCCTTGGTCAGTTTTTAATGGTTTCATTCAATCACTAGATAAGAATTCCTGGATAGCCCTGCAAATAATGATGTGTGCGACTTTCTGCTCGAGCCGAGCCAAATTCTCATTCGACTCCTTCTTTAATGCTGTCGCCAACATCGAGAAGTTAAACTCAGCTGCCTTCATTCATAATCCTCAATATAACTAATGATATTCCATTTGCAGCAAAGATTAGTATTTTCCTATGCGGTACTTTTACGTCTATTCGTTACAAGTATGAACCAGAAATATCAAGTTTGCCTTCGTAGATTCCTTTCTCTGAATGGGCCATAGACTCATATGTAACACTATGTGAAAATAAGGAAATTATTGAAACTTCCTGGCAGAATTATTATTCGTAAACGAGGACAGTACTTGCAATTGTTAACAACACGGTTCAAAATAGTGTGTTTAAAAATTTTTAGCCATCAAAGCTGCATAATTATCTGAAAGATAAAGTGTTATGCATGTAGGAACTGGGAGTAGACGTCTGTTTCTGGATGAGTATTTCTAAATATAGGGCAGACATTTCTGTTTAGACAGATTGAAGTAACCTATATTCATTTCTGTGATGGGTAAGACACCCTAGTACCATGTGGGTAGTAGGCCTAGTCGATCGAAAAGCTCTTGGCAGAATAATTTTCCATTGCTAGAATTTGATTAGAAAATCGGGTACTGATGAGGATCTGCAGTTTGTGGTCATCACACTGGGCGCCAGTGTAATGAGTTGTACCTAAAAGCTTTTCACAGTGCCCTGTGAAAAGATGTCATTTGTCAAGAACTTTGGTGGCCAGTTTGTAAGCTCGGGATATTAATTAACCTTATCGATTCACTCGTTGCCATTTAAAGTGAGTAGGCTATGTGCTTTCAGTGGGTTTCCACAGTGCCCCTTTCACATCCATAATCGTTCATTTCACCATAAACACATCACGTGGGTGCGTAACCACTCCTAATGCTCCTCCGCACACTGTTGTTTAATTTGAAACAACATTCACATTTTGGGAAAGAGACGCCAGTGTACCTCTTGTATGGTTTTTCGCTGGGAAAAATTTGGGTTGTCTCACTTTGTCAGGACATAAAAATGGTACTGCAGGTTACGAATAATATACAGCTATAAAAGTACGAGGGATTGAGAGAAAATGAGAATTTTCCTCCGCCTCGACAAAGATGTAAGAAACTATTCGTATACAGAAAAAAATGTACATTTTACTATGGCAGTCACACAGCAAGACTGTCGTTTTTGTGTTTAACTCTTCATGTTGGGCGACAGTTACAATATTTGTTGAAATTGGGGTCTTAGGAATATACTACAAAAATTTCAGTAATATGCTGTGCGTAACCGTCTTTGTATTCGCAGCTCGTTTTTGTTACGAAAAATGGTAAAATGTATTTTCCTCGGGTTTCTAAGAAACCACCCGCGAACTACTCGTGTCTCCGTAAACGTCAACAGTAGATCACATGAAATTCGAAAAGAACCAACCGATTTGTTTCAGTAGCCTAAGCTGGAGGAAGCGTGTAATATTCATACGTTGACCCTCTATTGTAGGATAGTGACACTGAGATTATCCTTGCGATGAGTATAAAAGTGGTTCCTAGCCCAAAGGCTTTTTCATACTCGTGACTCTATTTTTCTATCACCAACAGAACCTGAGGTAGGAGTCTCGGAAATTGCCTGTTTTTATGTGCGGCGTTTCGGAACATATTTGCTAAGCATCCCGTTGCGTGCCTATTGATAGTCGTAATTCGACGGAAGTGGCGGTCAGTGCTGCAAACGTTCAGCTGACCGTGTAGCTACAATATTGTTCTGTTCAAAAACAAATGTATATTTGCGATAGTCACCACTTTCTGACTAATTGATTTGAGACACTGTCAGAGACTTTGAAGCGAACGCCACTGGTCGTTCAAAACGTTGATGTCGATGTGAAAGGACAGGGCCTTTGCCATAATCTGAAGCATCTGCAGCATTTGTAAGGGTTTCCCTGGTATGACATGTCATAAGACATTTGGCATCAAGCAAACATTGTTTCAGTTTGTTAAATACGCCTTAGCATTCACTGTTCTGATTACAGTTGGTGCATTTACGTAACAACTTGTGCGGAAATTCGTTAATAGAAGCTGCATGAGCGAGACTCCTCCGATAATAACTTATTTTTCCAAGAATGGGACACAACAGCTTGACGTCCTTGGGAACCGGAAGATTTTTAATGGCGTCAGTGTGTTGCGGCATCGGCTTGAAGCCATGTGTAGACAGTATGAGTTACCAGTATTGTACTTTGCATTTTGTTGTCTTTTGAATTTGTCACTTGCAGAAGTTTGAAAACAGATACCAAACCCTGTAAGATAGGCTGTGGAGTTGTACCTCAGATAACTGCGTCTTCCAGGTAGTTCATAGTGTTCGAGCCTACAGAATTAATCGTTCTAAAACAAACTTAATACAGTAAGCAAGTTCATAAGGACGTAGGTTGCAGCAGTTACTCGGAGATGAAGAGGCTTTCACAGGAGAGAGTGGCAATAAAAGCTACATCAAACCAGTCTTTGGACTGAAGACCACAACAAACTCTGGCTATTCCGAAGGGTAACCTTTTGTGACGGCAGAGATTAAATGGAGCGTTCATCACCATAAATCTCCGCGTGTCTTCGTTCTAAGGAGTCTGTGAATATGCTTCTTTAACACCGAGCTTGGCAAAGTGCACGCCACCAGCTAATTTTGATATCCATTCTTCCAGCTTGGAAGCGGAATATGAATCAATAACAGACTGAGAGTTAACTGTCAGTTTGGAATGTCCTCAGATGCTAAACGATTTGTCCGGTTTCTGTACGACTACGATCGGTCTCTTCCATTGATTACTGGGTATTGCTTCGACAAATTCATTCTGTGCAATACGGTCGAGTTCTTGCTTTACTTTACCTTTCAACGCAAAAGGAATGTCGCTTGCTTGCCAAAATTACGGCTGCGTCATTCGGCTTAAGCGTAATGAGTGCCTTGTAAATTTTAATACTGCCTGTAGCTTCGAAAAAAATAGAAACCTCATATTTATACACCACCTGATTGAACTTTACATTCGGAATTCCGGCCTGAATTTGATTCACTTTCTCGTAAAGTCCGAAGCATTGAAAGGTACAGTTCTACAAAATTAGGTGCAGTATTTGAATTTGCAGCTACATATGTAGCCGGTTTCGAACGTGTTTATGCGTGACGTCTGTTGAAAATTGCCCTTTTACTGGAATAGCGTTAGTGTTGCACGTGAACAACGAACTCAATGTCTGTAAGCTTTGGTATTCCAAATTTTTGGTATGTCTGTAGATTAACGACTGAAACTGAAGACCCTGTATCAGTTTCAGAACTGATATGCACTTTGTTAACTCGAAGAGTTAGAGTTTATGACTTTTTATAGCCAGAAAATATACTGTGAACGTGACATTCTGTCCGTGAAAGATTCTTAATTTGCACTTACTCGTTACGAACATTGGTTGACTTTTTACTATTAATCATTGCAGTATACTTGAGTGCCTGTTTGTTTGGTCAATTGTGCTTCGTTTTTTCGCACCTCAGACCTATGTCCAATAATTACACTTTAATTGCAGCGTGCGTTGTGACACAAACATTCGTCTCTTCTTTGGTTTACGCCACAGCGTCAACGATACAGTAATTTAGAAATTGTAAGGTTGTTTTTGAAAAATTCGACAGAGCACAAGAAGACCTTTGCTGTGTCGTCCGAAAAAGACACAGCAAAGGGCAAAAGCTGCACAGGCGAAAAGATGCGAGCTGGTGCCAGCGCCACAGAGCTTCGCCACTTGCGCGAGTTCCACCAGCGCCACGGGCGGCGTCGGGGTTGAAGATACCGACTTCGCCTAGGCCAATGCCAGCCGAGTACAACCCGACAATTACCGAACGACATCGGACAGAAGCCTACTCGAAACACAGAAGAGCAGATCTCGCCCACTTGGTTATAGGTCATCGTCCAGAGCTGATGTAGACAGAGAAAGTCATTCAATGAACTAGAAGTGAGCAGACAGTGGTTGTAAATTGCATTTGCTGTGTGCTGTGAAGTTTATCTACGATTATTTGCATTTAGCCATTGAGGACCTTTCTTGTGTTATATCACATGCAATGTTGCAGACTTAATCATTCAATAAGTCAATAAGATAAGTAAAGCTTTTTAACTCATTTGTGTGATTTTTTTCTAATTTGTTGCAGTGTTTTATACACTTCTTTCTCCTATCCTGTTACCTGAGCCTACGGCATGGCTGTGTAGTAGAGGGAGAGAGATATTGTCTTAGCGGTGTACTGCACCAGAAGCCGTGTCACTAATTCACGAACTCGTCCTACCTTAACAACAGTGGCAACTCGGCCTCCACGGCAGTAGCGATGAGGCCTTTACAAGACTGACGACGAGGGTTTACAAAAAGCTGGGTCAAAACAAGGCCCCGGGAGTAGACAACAAAAAAAGGTTCAAATGGCTCTGAGCACTATGGGACTTAACAACTGTGGTCATCAGTCCCCTAGAACTTAGAACTACTTAAACCTAACTAACCTAAGGACAACACACATATCCATGCCCAAGGCAGGATTCGAACCTGCGACCGTAGCGGTCACGCGGTTCCAGACTGTAGCACCTAGAACCGCACAGCCACACCGGCCGGCAGTAGACCACATTCCGTTAGAGCTGCTGATACCCTTGGGAGAGCCAGCCGCCACAAAACTCTTCCATCTGGTGAGCAAGATGTTTGACACAGGCGAAATACCCTCAGACTTCAAGAAGAATATAATAATTCCAATTACAAAGAAAGTAGGTGTTGACAGGTGTGAAAATTACCGAACTTTCAGTTTAATAAGTCACGGTTGCAGAATACTAATTCCTTACAGACGAATGGAACTGGTAGAAGCTGACCGCGGGGTAGTTCAGTTCGGATTCCGTAGAAATGTAGGAACACGTGAGGCGATACTGACCTTACGACGTATCTCAGGCGATAGGTTACGGAAAGGCAAACCTACGTTTATAGCATTTGTAGACTTAGAGAAAGTTTTTGACAATGTTAGCTGGAACATTCTATTTCAAATTCTAAAGGTGACATGGATAAAACACAGGGAGCAAAGGTTATTTACAATTTGTACAAAAACCAGATGGCAGTTATAAGACTTGTGGGGCACGAAAGGGAAGCAGTGGTTGACACGGTAGTGAGACATGACTGTAGCCTACTCCCGATGATATTCAATCTACATATTGAGCAAGCAGTAAAGAAAACAAAAGAAAAATTTGGAGTAGGAATTAAAATCCAGGGAGAAGAAATAAAAATCTAGAGATTTGCGGATAATATTGTAATTCTGTCAGAGACAGCAAAGGACTTGGAAGAATAGTTGAACGGAATGGACAGTGTCTTGAAAGGAGGATGCTGAGGGAAATAGATTAGGAAATGAGACAGTTAAAATAGTAGATGAGTTTTGCTGTTTGGGCAGCAGAATAACTGAAGATGAGCCGCCCGTTGTAGCCCAGTGGTTCTAGGCGCTTCAGTCCTTGAGCGCGCAGCTGCTACGGTCGCAGTTTCGAATCCTGTCTCGGGCATGGATGTGTGTGATGTCCTTAGGTTAGTTAGGTTTAAGCAGTTCTAAGTTCCAGGGGACTGATGACCTCAGATGTTAAGTCCCATAGAGCTTAGAGCCATTTGAACCATTTTAACTGATGATGGTCAAAGTGGAGAGGATACAAAATGTAGGCTGGTGACGACAAGGAAAGCGTTTCTGAAGAAGAGAAATTTCTTAACTTCGAGTATAGATTTAAGCGTCAGGAAGTCTTTTGTGAAAGCATTTCTATGGAATGTAGCCATGTATGGACGTGAAACATGGACGATAACTAGTTTAGACAAGAAGAGAATAGAAGCTTTTGAAATGAGGTGTTACAGAATAATGCTGAAAATTGGATGGGTAGATCACGTAACTTATGAAGAGGTACTGAGTAGAACTGGAGAGAAGAGGAATTTGTAGCACAACTTGACTAGAAGAAGGGATCGGTTGGTAGCATACGTTCTGAGGCATCAAGCTATCACCAAATTAGTATTGGAGGGAGACGCTGAGCGTAAAAATTTTAGAGGCAGGCCGAGGGATGAATACAGTAAGCAGATTCAGTAGGACGTAGGTTGCAGTAGTTAGTCGGAGAAGAAGAGGCTTTCACAGGATAGAGTAGCAAGAAAAGCATCAAACCAGTCTTTGCACTGAAGACCACAACTAAGAGTAGCTTGTTTTCTGACTCTTTCGGTCGAGTAGAGTGTACGTTCTGTGATTTCCGGGTCTGGTCATGCTCCTCGCTTGGCAGTGCCAGCTGTTTCCGCGCACTGAATACGTCAGAACTGTCGCACAGCATTGCTTCCGCAGATACACGTGTTTGTTCGCACTCCCAGATCAATGTAAAATTTTTTTTTAAAGAGAGCATTTGTTAGACTAAGCAAATCTTTCTATAATTTATTATAAAGGAATGCATGACAAATATGTTACAAATCAGTGAGTCTGCATAGGATTTCTTACACTGATCATTTTCAGGATAAAATATTCATTCCTGAGATTGGCCATGTAATTGAGTAATCTATTCTTTATACCTTTCATTTGACTTCTCAAAACATTGGAACAATCTGTTTCTGGTAACAGCAGTATCAACTTGGAAGTCGAAATACACTCCTGGAAATTGAAATAAGAACACCGTGAATTCATTGTCCCAGGAAGGGGAAACTTTATTGACACATTCCTGGGGTCAGATACATCACATGATCACACTGACAGAACCACAGGCACATAGACACAGGCAACAGAGCATGCACAATGTCGGCACTAGTACAGTGTATATCCACCTTTCGCAGCAATGCAGGCTGCTATTCTCCCATGGAGACGATCGTAGAGATGCTGGATGTAGTCCTGTGGAACGGCTTGCCATCATGCCATTTCCACCTGGCGCCTTAGTTGGACCAGCGTTCGTGCTGGACGTGCAGACCGCGTGAGACGACGCTTCATCCAGTCCCAAACATGCTCAATGGGGGACAGATCCGGAGATCTTGCTGGCCAGGGTAGTTGACTTACACCTTATGGAGCACGTTGGGTGGCACGGGATACATGCGGACGTGCATTGTCCTGTTGGAACAGCAAGTTCCCTTGCCGGTCTAGGAATGGTAGAACGATGGGTTCGATGACGGTTTGGATGTACCGTGCACTATTCAGTGTCCCCTCGACGATCACCAGTGGTGTACGGCCAGTGTAGGAGATCGCTCCCCACACCATGATGCCGGGTGTTGGCCCTGTGTGCCTCGGTCGTATGCAGTCCTGATTGTGGCGCTCACCTGCACGGCGCCAAACACGCATACGACTATCATTGGCACCAAGGCAGAAGCGACTCTCATCGCTGAAGACGACACGTCTCCATTCGTCCCTCCATTCACGCCTGTCGCGACACCACTGGAGGCGGGCTGCACGATGTTGGGGCGTGAGCGGAAGACGGCCTAACGGTGTGCGGCACCGTAGCCCAGTTTCATGGAGACGGTTGCGAATGGTCCTCGCCGATACCCCAGGAGCAACAGTGTCCCTAATTTGCTGGGAAGTGGCGGTGCGGTCCCCTACGGCACTGCGTAGGATCCTACGGTCTTGGCGTGCATCCGTGCGTCGCTGCGGTCCGGTCCCAGGTCGACGGGCACGTGCACCTTCCGCCGACCACTGGCGACAACATCGATGTACTATGGAGACCTCACGCCCCACGTGTTGAGCAATTCGGCGGTACGTCCACCCGGCCTCCCGCATGCCCACTATACGCCCTCGCTCAAAGTCCGTCAACTGCACATACGGTTCACGTCCACGCTGTCGCGGCATGCTACCAGTGTTAAAGACTGCGATGGAGCTCCGTATGCCACGGCAAACTGGCTGACACTGACGGCGGCGGTGCACAAATGCTGCGCAGCTAGCGCCATTCGACGGCCAACACCGCGGTTCCTGGTGTGTCCGCTGTGCCGTGCCTGTGATCATTGCTTGTACAGCCCTCTCGCAGTGTCCGGAGCAAGTATGGTGGGTCTGACACACCGGTGTCAATGTGTTCTTTTTTCCATTTCCAGGAGTGTATATTGCAAGCTTTTCTTTACGGTCAGAGTATGTGAGAGTCACTGGTCCGCATGTAAGAGATAATTTTGTAAAAAAAGAAGAAATACAGTGGGGTCTGCATTTGCTGATAAAAATGATTCTCGTTCCACATCAGCTGATATCTAATGCGTAAGGTAATCCTGTTGAAGTCCCTCGATGTAGGTACACCAGGACTCAAATTTCCGATGGTAAGCCGTACAGGGTGGCGGCGGCAGCTTGAATTGCATTGGTGGGCTTTGTTGGCCGTCGTCCTTGTGCTCTTCAAGTCGGACCAAGCGCGCCACCAACAGCTCCTCAGTTGCTGACAGAGGTTGCCTTACAATTAACAGCATGTATAAGATGAATTTTTGTTGAGCCATGTCAGAAAAGTATGCTCAGAACAGTTTACAAAATTCTCAAAATTCTTCCTGGAATGGAAACGAATTAACAGTCCAAGAATCGAACAAACGTAGAATAAAGCTAAGCGGTGGTGCAGCAAATCACAGTAGATTAAGGGAAATAGAATTGTCTTGCTCAGAAAAAATAACTTTTTCACTAGTATGGTTGACTTTATTCGTCAGTGAATGGTGAAGAGAATGCTGTGGCTTTGCACTGATTCGTTGTCAACAATTTCCGGTTTGTCACGTCGCCAAAACGTTGATTGATGAAAACTGCTACCATTTCTTAAAGGTTTAACTCGTAGAAGAAATGTTATCAACAATATGATAACATTATGTTTTGAACACAGTAACTGAATGCTACTCTTCATTCAGCCCAAACATCTTGGTGGTAGAAAAATGTGCTGCTACAGTTCCTCAATGGTGTTTACTGCATGCTATGATTACTAAGCAGTTGTCTGATAGGGCGTCACCGTATCAAAGATGTGGCAACATGATAAGAAATAAAAATAACATTTACGAAGTTTATGTATCAGTGACAATTGACTATGGTACAGTACGATTCGAGGAACTTGATGTCCTAAACCTAATTCAATGATATCTAACTAACTTTCCTACCTCTTGGTGGTCTATAACACTGTAAGTATCACCGCTAGTGATGCTTCGAGATACGCTGTTACTTGTCGTAGTTCTCCGTGAATAGCGGCTGCTCTGTTGGAAGATAGTCTTCCGAGTACTGTCCGAGCCAACAGCAGGCACTGACGTTAACTGTTTGACTGCTGCAGCGGAATTGTCCTATCGCTAGTGTGGTACTGACTGACTGTCCGCAGTGCGTCGGTTTTTTGAGACGGGCGGCCGCTCACACAAGGTGGAAGTAAAGTAGCTGGCAGATGACAGTGTTCCCTGTTGGCTGTCCACAAAATAGGAGGACGTACTCGAAAGACCTGAGGAGTTGGAAAATAACATAACTCTTTGGTACACAACAGAAACGATACATATTTTGAATTATATGCTGGAAGATGTATTCTGAGCTAAAAAAAACGGCAATGTCTCTCAAAGATAAATTAAGTATTAAAAGTAGTGGCAACACAGTAAATCAGGCTAAGATAGTTATATATAAACGTATTTATTTATGTTTACAAATTTATAAAATGCGTATTATTGTACATAAAATTTCGCACTGAAAAACCTTAATTTATGAGAAAACTACAAGACGTACCAAAAAACTAGACAAAATCGGAAAGCTAACAAAACTTCAGCGTAGTGTGATGTATTGTATATATTTTAACATAATATAAGTAATTGTTAAGGTGCACAGTTAATATTGTATGAGAGTTTTCTCAACGACAGTGAGAGGGCTTAAATATATTGCGGCCATTTTGGCATGGGAGAGTCGATCTCGAGAGCGGGAGCAAAGCTGTTGTACCAATCTATGAGTGGCAAGTTAGTCGCGACCTGAAGTGTCAGGAATTTTGCTGAGTACGAGATAGGGACTTGGGAAATTGTAGTGCTTCTACGGTGAAATTTTAAAAATAATTTATGGGCAATATTGTGTTAGCGTGTTAGTGACGAAGGGAATTTCAATATTCCTCGCCAGTCTGATTGAAATGAAATTAGAATATGCACTACTGGCCATTAAAATAGCTACTCCAAGAAGAAATGCAGATGATAAACGAGTATTCATTGGACAAATATATTATGCTAGAACTGACATGTGATTACATTTTCATGCAATTTGGGTGCTTAGATCCTGAAAAATCAGTACCCACAACAATCACCTCTGGCCGTAGTAACGGCCTTGATACGCCTGGGCATTGAGTCAAACAGAGCTTGGATGGCGTGTACAGATACAGCTGCCCATACAGCTTCAACACGATACCACAGTTCATCAAGAGTAGTGACTGGCGTATTGTGACGAGCCAGTTGCTCGGCCACCATAGACCAGACGTTTTCAATTGGTGAGAGATCTGGAGAATGTGCTGGCCAGGGCAGCAGTCGAACATTTTCTGTATCCAGAAAGGCCAGTACAGGACCTGCAACTTGCGGTCGTGCTTTATCCTGCTTAAATGTAGGGTTCCGCAGGGATCGAATGAAGGGTAGAGCCACGGGTCGTAACACATCTGAAATCTAACGTCCACTGTTCAAAGTGCCGTCAATGCGAACAAGAGGTGACCGAGACGTGTAACCAGTGGCACTCCATACCATCACGCCAGGTGATACGCCAGTATGGCGATGACGAGTACACGCATCCAATGTGAGTTCACCGGATGCGACCATCGTGATGCTGTAAACCGAACCTGAATTCATCCGAATAAATGACGTTTTGCCATTCGTGCACCCAGGTTCGTCGTTGAGTACACCATCGCAGGCGCTCCTGTCTGTGATGCAGCGTCGAGGGTAACCGCAGCCATGGACCCCGGGCTAATAGTCCATGCTGCTGCAAACGTCGTCGAACTGTTCGTGCAGATGGTTGTTGACTAGCAAATGTCCCCATTTGTTGACTCAGAGATCAAGACGTGGCTTCACAATCCGTTACAGCCATGCGGATAAGATGGCTGTCATCTCGACTGCTAGTGATGCTAGGCTGTTGAGATCCAGCACGGCGTTCCGTATTACCCTCCTGAACGCATCGATTCCATATTCTGCTAACAGTCATTGGATCTCGACCAACGCGAGCAGCAATGTCGCGATACGATAAACCGCAATCGCGATAGGCTACAATCCGACCTTTATCAAAGTCGGAAACGTGATGGTACGCTTATCTCCTCCTTACACGTGGCATCAGAACAAAGTTTCACCAGGCAACGCCATTCAACTGCTGTCTGTGTATGAGAAATCGGTTGTAGACTTTCCTCATGTCAGCACGTTGAAGGTGTGGCCACCGGCGCCAACCTTGTGTGAATGCTCTGAAAAGCTAATCATTTGCATAACACAGCATCTTCTTCCTGTCGGTTAAATTTCGCGTCTGTAGCACGTCATCTTCGTAGTGCAGCTCTTTTAATGACCAGTAGTGTGTGAGTGTGTTTGCACGAGCAGGGCATAAATAACATCACGTAGTAGAGCTGTTGTGGAACTTTCAGTACGAACGCAAGCGGTTGTGTTTACAATAAGCTTGGTAGGTTCCTGAAACTACGTGTTAGTTATCGTGGGGAGCGGCTCTGGTCAATAAATGCAAGAAAAATCAACCACAAAACGGAATAAATCAACTGCGCTTACTTTAAACCAAAACCCAAGTGACATGAGACACTTCTTTTTGTATAAACTGTTAAAGAGTCGTACGAAAATTAACAGTGTGTTGCGACAAATGTGTTGGTTGACCCCTAAAGGGTGAATGAAGCCAAATAACTTAAAGGAATGACGCATAAGATAAACCTAAACACACCGGCAGCGTTAAATTTTTTTTGCTTTTTTGGCGCAATGGTAAAGAACAGCGATGCAAATTATTTATGTTCTGAATATAAAACAACCCTTCCTTTAGCTACATATACACGGTGGTCAGAAACAGTCCGAAAAGGTTTCAAGGGTGTTACAGGGTAGGTTATGCTCAGAAATAAATGTTACGGAAAAAATTCGATACTATGCGCAGTTTCCGAGTTAATTAGCAATGAAGTTAACCAATCAGGTCGTTACACAGGCAAATTAAAGCTTTACGCCAGAGACACTGTCGCCAAACGTATACTTCGCTTTGTTTCCTAAAAATTAACAAGAGAGCGATACAAAAATTGTACATGGGACGACAGTAAGGACCGAAACCGAGCCAAGGGCTGAGCAGTTTCGTGCGCTATCATCTACGCTATGAGAACAACAGACACTAACCATATCTGGCAGCCGGCTTAAATTTGCGCGCAATGGGTTGTTGGCTAACTTCATTGCTAATTAACTCGGAAAAGGTGCGACGTATCAAATTTTGTTCTTTGTAATTATTTCTCAGCACAATCTACCCTGCACTACCCTCACATCCGATTCAGGAAATTTTTGACCACCCTGTGCAATACTACCATCCTATTCTTGTCTCTCATACTTTCACAGATATGTACACGAGAGACTCTGGCAGTATAAACCTAGCTGTCATACTGCTACTTCAGCAACGATCTTTAAACTTAATACAGTTGTGTAATTCGACACCATTTTATGTCAGTACATTTTCTTTCATTAAACACCTATATACTTTCTCTCATTAATACTCAAGAAAGGGGTACGAATTAGTGGTGAAAATTAGTTCATAAATTAAAATGAATTTTCCTGTTAATGACGAAGTGTAAACTTTTATGATAAATTGACGTGAGAATTTTGTGGATCCTCAGAATGTCTTAATGTGGGACGACATAACGAAATGAAAGAAAAATACAAATAGGTTACCTCCTGGGTTTCTGGTTTTCTGATAAAGCAAGAACGAACCCGAAACCGATGTGGACACTTCGTCATTTGCTTTGGTACTCTTTCCGGATGATGAGTAAATCACAGTTTGTGTCTATCAGTTTCCCGTCTTCCAACTTGTAGATGCAACAGCAGTAAAATTTTTCTCTGTACGCCTTTGTGAACGCTTATTCTATCTTCCAGTGCGTTTATTACGAACGAAACATTAGACTGACTCAGAAATACAGTTCTGAGTAACATTGCCATGCTGCTGTGTAAATGCAAAAGTGAACTATGTTGTGCCACTCCATTTAGTTCTTAAATGTCCTCCTAATTTGTGAGAGGAGGAATACTGCATTACGAATATTATGAAGCATATTTGATATCGTTATAACCCAGTTCAAGTTCTTTCAACGACTTTCACCCAGTGAAATGACTGGAAAAATTAACCAAAGTCTATTTTATTGCCTACTGAATAAAATATATAGTACCCTGATAAACCTAATACAGTCGGTGTTACATCAAGCTGTCACAGGGCCTCATGTTAGTAAGGAACAATGATTTGGCGGATTAAGTTGAAGAACTTGTAAGGTGAAGAACGGTTTACAGTTTGACTGTTGTAATTGGTCTAATAATCAAAGAATATTCTCCTAAAACGTATACCGTCGGAAAGCACTGCAAAGATGTGGAACTGGGTGCCAAGTCTACCGTGCTTAACAATAATACGTACACGGTTGGTAAAGCAGTGTGACGGACATGGTTCTTACAGGAAACGCGGGGACCGATTCAGAAGTTTTCCAGAAGCCACTGCTAATATGAAAGTGGTGACTGCTATGCAACCTGTGCTGTTAGTTGCCAGCACCACCTGCGGAAGTGTCGATGAACGAACTATTTGGTAGCGACAGAGTTCTTTAACAAGTTGAAGATTCCCGATGTCCAGGTAGATGATAACTACTACAAATTATGTAAAGTGAACATTAATAAAACCGACAAACTGTAGGGACAGGTAACTGACTGGAAGTGGAGCAAAAAAGGTATTATGAACAAGTGACGTGTCGCGAAATGCATTGTTGCCAGGGTGGATGGCGCTGACGAATGAAGGTTCCTCTGACCATGTGTAATGTATTCCTTGTGTGTTGCAGGCTGTGTGATTGGCCCAGAGTATTGTAAGCAGCAGAATGTACCGGTATACATGTCGCAAACGAGCCGAGGTGGTGTTTGTGTAGGGCCAAGCATAAGGAAACTGCCGAGAGGCAGCACGATTATACGAAACTAGTCCCCTCACAGACACCAACTACATCACACATCATTTCAAGCCCTTTTTGGGCGTTTGTGAGATCATGGTTCCTTTCAGTCAGATGCGCGTGTATAGAGGCGTGGGACTGTGCGTACACAAAATCTGGAGGACAGGGCTCTGCAGGATATTGGTACGAACCCTGGTACAAGCTCTATTCAGGTGGCCCACCAACATGATGTAAGCCAAAGTACGATCATGTGTATCCTGGATCACAGCCGCTACTACCCCTATCATCAGAAACGAGTGCAAGGTGGCCAGAGGAACGTTCATTCGCCAGTGCCATCTACTGCGTGGAACGATGCATGTACGGACACATGTTCACAGGAATCCGTCCCTGCAATTTGTCGGTTTTACTGATCCTCACCCTGTAAACAGAGTGTCTCAGAAAAGTGTCACATATTCCCACAAAAAGTAGTATTGTTCAAAACTGCACTGATGGTTTGTCTGGAAGCCAATACCTATTGAAATACGGGCCAGTCTGTCGTCTCATTCCCATCTGTTTCTCACGTAGAAGCCGACACTGTGGGTTGGTGCATGTTGTTACTACTTATCTCCAAACACACAGGTAGGCCCTCCTTCTCAGTGAATCACGCACTCTTTCAAATTTTAGACCGGTGCACAAGTTCTTAGCGTTTTTATTTTGCACGATACTGAGTGGACCTGTGGATGCTATAAAATGGAGTGCCAAGTAGAGAAATAGGAACATTTCCTACATATTCTTCTGTTTGAGCTCAGTAAAGGGCTGACACCAGCGGAGGCAGCCAGAAACATTTTCACTGTGTATGGGGATAATCCAATTGGAATGACCACGGCAAGAAAATGGTTTTCTCGGTTGATGGGGGTTTGTTTTGACATTAGTTCGGGAAGACCTTAGGTGTTTGAAGGAGATCGTTTAAGCGCATTATTCCACAACGATTCACGACATGTGCATATGAACTGCCAATGTTATGCACTGTGACCATTCTATCATCGTGCGACATTAGCATGCAATGAGGTAAGTTCAAAACTCGGGTGTATGGGTACCACACGATCTAAGTCAAAATAAAAAATATCTGTGGGAAGCCATATGTGCATCTTTGCTTACTTGTCGTCGATTGGCTCGTGAACACCACGGCCACTCCTCTCTTGTTCCGTTACTGGTGGCGAGAAATGGGGTCTTTATGTTAACAAAAGGAAAAAAAGGGAATGGTTGAGCCCAAACAAAGCAGTAGCTCCCCATACAAACACAAGCGCACATCCACAAAATATAATCTTATGCTCCGGACATTTGCTGTCAACAACTGAGACGTCTCGTAGACACAATCCTAGAACAACGACCAGGAACACTGACAAGGGAAATACCCCATCGCAGGCCTCTCAGTGGACAGCCCGTCAAAAACTGAAAAAATATCAAGCATGAAAACAGGAAGAAGATGTAGTGAAGTATGAAAAAAGCAAAACAGGAACAGTCAACGGTCCACGGAAAAGAAGTGCAATATAGAGCAACTCCAAATAGCTCTGCCGCCGTGGTGACGTGGCCATGGTCATGGACTGCCATGCGGATTAATCGTCTTTAAATCTCCCTTGCGCCATTTTGTTTTTTTCTGTTCTCTGTATTAAAATTTATGTCTGCGTCGTGGTGTATCGTCCGTTTGCAACATCGGGGTGTAAGGAATGGACCTATTATGACAGTTGATTCTGTACAAGTACTCTGTCAACAGACGAAAGGAACTGGCTTTCGAATGGGAACCGCAAATGTATGATGACAAGGCGACAAGTCTACCGAACCCTGAACCGGAAAACGTCTGGTGTGTCATACACGGCATTAGTAACAGTACGTGTGTCATACGATAAGAATCCCTTACCGAGGCACCTAATTTGTACGGCTGGTAAATGAGTGAGACACGCCTCCTTGCCCGATTTGGGCGTTCGTATAAATGTGATCGCTCCCAAGGAAATACCGAAAACATAATGATTTGTCTCACGAACTGCAACAAATGACGCAACAGTTTCACAGTCACACAGGTTCACTGTGCTCTCTCACAAAATATGTCTCTAACATTATTTAAGTTGGGTCCCATTTTGAAAGTTTTGACTCTTGAATTCCTTTTTTGTAACGTAGTTCCCATCCATTTGTCGTTTTCATTTCTGCGCGCCACCTGTGTGGTATCTCGCATGCTGTCGCTATTCATCACATTTACTTGCGACTGTAACATATTCTTATACATGACTCATATTCTACAATCACTGTATAGTATGATAACTATCAAGACAAAAGAAAGAGAACAAATATGTTAATGATCCGATGGACAGTTCATAATGTAGTGAAAAAAAGCAAGTAAAAATAAACGTCTGGAGGGAATTTAGTACACGCCTCGCCCGCTTGATAGTCCAACAACGTGACCCCTTAACCAGGTCACCACAGCTATTCGCTTCCGCTAGTTATTGCATATCTAAGCTTCTATTTTGTTATTTTTTCACAGTCCAGTACCTTTTATTCCTCTTTTCAAGCTTGATCTGTGTTCACTTTTTGACGGGCTATCCAATGGGCAGTCTTACCACTAAATCTGAGGGGTTTACGGTGCAGACTTTCCCCTTGTGAGAGAAGTGATTCTTCTCAAGGATAGCGCCCTCCCGCATTTTGTTACACTGACAAAAACACTGTACAGCCATTGGGTTAGGAAGTCATTCCGCCCACTTTAGTCACCTGACCTTTCGCCTTTAAATCTACATTTTTTCCGCTCTCTATGGAACAACCTTTAATAACTTAATTTCTGGATGATTAAGATGATGACGTTTGGTTTGTGGGGCGCACAAATGCGCCGTCATCAGCGCCTAATTTATAGATGAAAATACACTTCGAACATGGCCCTACGAGTTCTTCTTCTCATAACCACGTGATTTCCACAGTAGCGGAATCAAAAGTTTACACCAATATTGGATACTATTGCAAAAAATACTGAATGAGAATATATTATTGATGACTAACGTCTCTGTTATGTGAATCTGTTGTGTTCTTTAAACTTATGGAAAAACGCTACGAACTGGTGCACTAACCTAATACACTACTGGCCATTAAAATTGCTACACCAAGAAGAAAAGCAGATGATAGATGATGAACGGGTATTCATTGGACAAGTATATTATTCTAGAACTGACATGTGATTACATTTTCACGCAATTTGGGTGCTTAGATCCTGAGAAATCAGCACCCACAACAACCACCTCTGGCCGTAGTAACGGCCTTGATACGCCTGGGCATTGAGTCAAACAGAGATGGATGGCGTGTACATGTACAGCTGCCCATGCAGCTTCAACACGATACCACAGTTCATCAAGAGTAGTGACTGGCGCATTGTGACGAGCCAGTAGCTCGGTCACCATTGACCAGACGTTTTCAATTGGTGAGAGATTTGGAGAATGTGCTGGCCAGGGCAGCAGTCGAACACTTTCTGTATCCAGAAAGGCCCGTACAGGACCTGCAACTTGCGGTCCTGCATTATCCTGCTTAAATGTAGGATTCCGCAGGGATCGAATGAAGGGTAGAGCCACGGGTCGTAACACATCTGAAATGTAACGTCCACTGTTCAAAGTGCCATCAATGCGAACAAGAGGTGACCGGGACATGTAACCAATGGCATCCCATACCATCATGCCGGGTGATACGCCAGTATGGCGATGACGAATACACGCTTCCAGTTTGCGTTCTCCGCGATGTCACCAAACACGGATGCGACCATCGTGATGCTGTAAACCGAACCTGCATTCATCCGAAAAAATGACGTTTTGCCATTCGTGCACCCAGCTTCGTCGTTGAGTACACCATCGCAGGCGCTCCTGTCTGTGATGCAGCGTCAAGGGTAACCGCAGCCATGGTCTCCGAGCTGATAGTCCATGCTGCAGCACACGTCGTCGAACTGTTCGTGCAGATTGTTGTTGTCTTGCAAACGTCCCCATTTGTTGACTCGGGGATCGAGACGTATAGCCGGCTGCGGTGGCCGTGCGGTTCAAGGCGCTGCAGTCCGGAACCGCTTGACTGCTACGGTCGCAGGTTCGAATCCTGCCTCGGGCATGGATGTGTGTGATGTTCTTAGGTTAGCTAGGTTTAAGTAGTTCTAAGTTGTAGGGGACTGATGACCTAAGATGTTAAGTCCCATAGTGCTCAGAACCATTTGAATCGAGACGTCGCTGCACGATCCGTTACAGCCATGCAGATAAGATGCCTGTCATCCCGACAGCTAGTGATACGAGGCCGTTGTGATCCAGCACGGCGTTCCGTATTTCCCTCCTGAACCTACGGATTCCATATTCTGCTAACAGTCATTGGATCTCGACCAACGCGAGCAACAATGTCGCGATACGATAAACCGCAATCGCGATAGGCTACAATCCGACCTTTATCAAAGTCGGAAACGTGATGATACGCATTTCTCCTCCTTACACGAGGCATCAGAACAACGTTTCACCAGGCGACGCCGGTCAACTGCTGTTTGTGTATGAGAAATCGGTTGGAAACTTTCTTCGTGCCAGCACGTTTAGGTGTCGCCACCGGCGCTAACCTTGTGTGAATGCTCTGAAAAGCTAATCATTTGCATATCACAGCATCTTCTTCCTGTCGGTTAAATTACGCGTCTGTAGCACGTCATCTTCGTGGTGTAACAATTTTAATGGCCAGTAGTGTATATCCGCCTCCATTTGAATTGCGTCACATCCATTGGACTCATTCTCCTGTAACGTCTGCACAGTATCATTTGATTGAACTTACACTAATCCCTTTGAGTGTTTCCATAGTCAGAAATCCAACGGAATCAGATCCGATGAAGATGGGGGCCGTGCTACATGCTGCTGTTGCACGACACATAGAAGATGGGGCTGTTTCCCGTCGTGCAAAAACCGTAGTTGTAGAAGAAATTTAACCAATAGCGCTGGTGGCTCACTGCGCGAAAATCGATGATATACCAACCTGTTAATGTAGCTGGTAGTTGTATGGCCCAAAGAGTCTGTTTGCGGCAATTCATGGCCGTATATTGATCCTGAAGTTTTGCTGATGCTTCACCTGATAATTGCTCAAGGATTTGTGTCTGCCCACACGTGAGTATCGTGGTAAATTACTATTCCGTCTTTCGTGAATCCTGTCTCATCTGTAAATAAAATGCAGGCTGTAAACCGCGGATCTTCAACGGCTGACATCTGAAGAAGTACTGGGTTCTGTAAATGATATGCTAGGAACTTTTCGTCTAGTTCTGACCACTCCTACAATACAGTTACCTATAAAAAAAATGTGACTATGACCAAAATTCTATTTCACACGGTGTTAGTCCATCCCAATAATTGACAGAAGTGCTTGAATGCATTGATTCCAATGTTTAAAATTCCTTCCACAACAAACTTCAGTGAAATTAAGTAATTTATTGCTATCTGAATCGTCCGTTGGCTGCATTATTTCATCATGCTTATTATCACATGCGAAAACGTATGCGTACACCCTGGTGAGCGGAAACATAGTTACAGCTGCCCGCCGCTAGATTTAACACCAATTGATGGCGTTCTGGGCACCTGACGCAGCAAGGAAAGTATGTAAACAGGGAAGAGACGGACGGGAAATCATATTAACGTCGATACAGGCCGCAGATATAAAAATAAAGACATCAGTGACTTTGACAAAGAGCGGACTGTTACGGCCCTGCACCTGGGAACACGAAAATCAGGCAAGGCGAAGTTGGGTAGCTGTTCACGTGCTACTGTTGTTAGCATCTATGGGAAGTGGTTGAAGGACGGTGAAACCAAGAGTATGCGAGAACGTCTTAGTGTTCCACTCCTCAGAACGTCGAGGTTGGAGGTCTGACCGCTCTGTAAAGTAGGATATGCGGCGATATGTGGCAGATTAGACGGCAGAGTACAATGCTGGTGGAGGAACAAATTTTTAGAGCACATTGTTTTAGATGGTGCACCACACCAGACGACTCCTACGTCCTACTATGACTATGTTGACACAACGAATCATCAGTTAAAATACCAGTGATCACGGTATAGTTGAGATTGAACTGTAGATGAGCGGATACGTGTTTTCAAGTCTCTTGATGCCCCACATCGATGGTCATGTCGAGACATTACGTCATCTACACGAAAGACTACTCGAAACATGCCTCACACCAAGGAGGTATGATGGTGAGATCACTATAATGCTCTGAAGTCAACTAGGCTTCCACTGCACTTTAAGCAGAAACCGAAGGCACTTTGACAGCTGTGGACTGCGTGAACACTACTGTGGGCCACAGCATTAGCCGGCCGGAGTGGTCGAGCGGTTGTAGGCGCTACATTCTAGAACCGCGCGACCACTACGGTCGCTGGTTCGAATCCTGCAACGGGCATGGATGTGTGTGATGTCCTTAGGTTAGTTAGGTTTAAGTAGTTCTAAGTTCTAGGGGACTGATGACCTCAGAAGATAAGTCTCATAGTGCTCAGAGCCATTTGAACCATTTGAACCACAGAATCTCTTCATGCGTTGTGTCTTCCATGACGGCGATGCCATCTTCCCGAAGATTGACTTTCTCTAGGTAAAACATTATTTGGCGCAAGGAAAATTAATTATTTTTCTTTATTAATTCTGTAGTACTACACGTCTAATGCATGGCACGGATCTTTTAGAACCTTTAGCGAACAAGACATCTTCCGAATAGGTTACCGTTGGCACGTTATGTCTGCAGGATTACTGACAACAATTAACCGTTCAGCATGCCTATAATCATTTTTGAAAAGTCAGAAGTACTGTGAAAGCTACAATTGAGTATTTTTGTGGCAGTTAAGTATGTTTCTTTATGTCAAAATTGTTTCAGATGAGCATACGTTTAGTTTCATGAACAGAATAATTATGCAAGACAGTTTTATCCTTTACTTGCTCCATGTATTCTATTTTATTTGTTATAAGCAAAATTACTTCATCTTAAGTCATCACAGACGATCAGAATTTTGAATTAGCAATTCCACAACGGCTTGAAGAAGAGGCTCTTTTGGATAAAAAAAGTGACAGTGATTCAGACACTAATTGTACCCACGAAAAGTTACGTACGTATTCTCGAATTCAAACCACAAAAGTGCTGATTTATTTATTTGTCGTGGTTGAGATAAGTGAGGTAAAACTCACCACCACGCATCAAAATTCGGCTAAAGAACGTCATGAAAATTCTAACTGTACCAGTAGCAGATAATTTAAGTGCCATTTTCAGAACTCATGCGACTACTTTATCTCGCAGTGAGTGCTAGAGGTAATCGTGCATCCCACGAACGAAGAAGGTAGGTGCACTGCAGTATGAAGAAGAAAATTGGCAAAGCTTTCTGTCAGAGGAAATAAATGAATTTTTGGACAATGAGCGGACAAAATAAATCTGCGTTGCTTCTACTGCCGCACTGACGCTAAGAGAGACATTTACAGGAACCTCAACAAATATTAGAACGGATAATTTCTATTATTTAAAGAACTATTGCAAGAAAATATTACAGGAACTAGAAATTTGGAGGAAAAAAGGAGGAAATTTCCGCCATATATGAAGGCTATCACATCCTGGAAATTTTTAACATCATATGGTCTTAAAGAGAATCTGATAACTGCAGGTTATATGCCCAAAGAGGTCGGAAGTGCGGCACAGTTCTCTGCGCCACATTGCCAGAGTAGATCAAGAGCGTGAAGAGAAGCTCAACGATTTAATGCGGTTCTCGGGTGAGAGGTCGGATGTTTCTATTTAATTTTCACAGTACTTCATCGACATAACTGACCGACATTTTCAGTTGCGGCGAACACAATGACTGGGGCTGTGAACGAAGTCTCCTATTTATGCCAATGTGCCAATGTCAGAAGAAATTTCCCAAGTGTGAACGCTGCAAATTTGGTGGTCAATAGCGCAGATATCCTGAGGGACAGCTGCGTCACCGATCTGACCATGAACCAACAGCTGCGGCGCACGCCCAGAGGCAGTCAATCATACTGTGCGCTGCCGTCGCCCGCTCCAGCGCCCTCTGTCGGAAGCCGCTTGCCGTTGCAGTATCCGCACTGGCGTGTGTACATCTTCGCCGTTGTCACCTGAATATGTGAGGACTATTCGGAAAGTACAGTGAAAATCAAAACTGTTTTATTTGCAACAGTTAGCTACAGCTTCCACCTCATCTCCATAGTCGCCTATCCGACTTAGACGTTCGTCGTATCGTTGTACCAACTTTCCAATACCCTCGTTATAGAAGGCAGCCCCCAGTGCTCTGCGCCAATTCTCTACGCTGGCCTACAGCTCGTTGTCTGTACCAAAATGTTATCTTCACAGCCAGTGGTTCATGTGAGCAGAGATGACACTCAGAGGGAGACAATTACGGGCTGTATTGTGGGTAATCACACATTTCCCATTTAAAACGCTACAGGAGCGTCTTCATTGCCCCTGCAGAACGCGGCTGAGAATCGTCTTAAAGAAGAAAACGCACGACAGTTATGTAATGTGGGCTGCATAGCTTCAGGCGAAATTCCTCACCAGGCTCTCGTACTTGGAGGGCGACACTACTGCTCTAGGTATCTCTATGGGCTCTCTGTGTGCTCAGAACTAAAATGAACGATGCAACGCGATCGACGGGCATACTAGAGGCTCTGCCCAACACACCTGTGCCAAATTTCATTGGATTTCCGGACCGATCGTTCCCTACTTCCCGAATAACCGTCGTAAACGTCGCCAGCGCAGCGTCATCCATTGTACGACCAACAGTTCATGTTTATGATCTCTGCGATTTTAACATGAAAGTCGCTGGATCCCATGCTGTGCCAAGTTGGTCTCCTGTGTCCTGGCTCAGCAGCTCAATCGAGCCGCCAATTTCCACGGTTTCTTCAATAATGCTGCCCCAATATGAAGACGTCGACGAGAGAATTTTGGTGTTTTTGTATTTCAGAGTGTGTCCTGTCAAGTTCAGGATGATCCTCTGACACCTGGACACTCACTTAGCATCGGGACCAGACGACATTAAAAACTCTCATCTTAACCAGCTACCACGCAAGCCATTGTCCCTCATCACGAGGATTTTTAAAAGCTGTCTCTGCTTGGACTACATTCCATACACTTCGAGGTCAGGAAGGGTGGTGCCATTCCCCAAAATTGGCCAATATTTACGTCAACTATGAAGTCACTAGCCTATCAGCCTTTTACCTACCATGGCCAAGGTCCTTGAACGGGTGTTCATATAGCGACCGAAACTTCTTCTCACCGCTCATGACGTCGAGCAACAGGACCAACTTACCTTCCAGTCACCACTCCCTGCCGAGCTCTCATAAAACATCGTCTACAGCCTCAAACATGCCAGCTGCACAACGGTGGTGTTCCTGGATCTGGAGAAGGTATACGACAAGATCTGGAAGAAAATACTTCTCCTTCAATTGCTCATTGTTCACATTTTCCCAGGATATCTAGTCAAAGTTATCTCCAATTTTCTAATGGATTGTCGATTTTGTGTTGAGACTGAAGGGCAATAATCTACCGTCAAGGCTTTGCAGCATGGAATTCCACAAGGCTCAGTGCTGCAACCCGACTGTTTATAATAGATTTCAACAATATACCGGTGCTTCCCCAGGTGGTACTGGCACATTTCGCCGACAATACAGTCCTGCCCACCAGTAGTCGGCAAGTCAGCAGATTGCAGCAGCATCTCAATACCTTGGTCTAGTGGGCAGTTGACAACCTCAACGACCTCAACTCTGAAAAATCGAGGGGAGGGCAATAATGTTTATGCATCGTACACCAGTCCATCATGATAGGCTAGTGCTGAGTGGGACGGAAATCACTTGAAAAAATAACATAAATTACCTTCATGTGCATTTCGACAGCAAGCTCCTCTTCAAACTCAACCTGACTGAGAAGGCAACAAATATCCTTGGATTGAACGACCAACTCTTTCCACACTTGGCCAGCACACACATGAACGTTTGCACAAAGCTCCGTCTCTATGATGCCAGAAGTTCTTCCAGCCATGTTATACGAGTGCTCCACCTATGGGATGATGTATGCATCCATCATCAAACTACGGTCAGCAAAATCTATGTCTTCAGTTCTATTTGGGGCAATCAGGTGGGCCATTGCCCGTGACCTGCACCAGGAACTCGACATGCCAGCTGTTGAGGAACTTATCATTTCCCACACATGCAAAATGGAAACACTGACACTGCATTTTGGTACCATGATCCATCGTCGAGGTTCCATAATAAAACATTAAATTAGGTCAAATGACTTCAACCAACTCCTCCCATGGCCTCACCTCCCTCCACAGAAGGGCTCAAGGACAACTCCGAGCCCACTATCCTTCGTACACTTGAATAGATAGTAGATTGCAAATTTAGCAGGCACCCAGGAAGTCCAACCACCAAGGTGGTAGCATTTCAGCACACAGCCACCTCCAAAAAAGAAAACAAAATAACAGCCTGAGCAGTGTGTTGGCCGCACCTGAAGATGTCTGTCGGTTGCTCCGATGAAATGTGGAAATTTCACATCGACTTCCGACTTCTCTCCCGAGAACCATATGTCCAACTAATCCATAGAGAAAGCCTTAACCAACACAAGCTAGAGATAGTTTTATCAAAAATAAAGCCAAATCAGGAGAAGATTTTCTCGATGAGAAGGGAATTACATACAAATACTAGAGACAGTCGAGGAGACACCCTTTCGACTTACGGACAAATCTAGCTTTTCATCACGGAACTGGAAGACGAGGTGTACGTTCTCGTCTGAACAAGAGAGGAATTAACACACGCATCCAGAATAATGTTGTAAGAGTCATGGCATGTTCTGAAGTTACTAACCAACAGTCGATGATAGTGTGAATGCGAAGATCACCAAAAAAAATATCTCTCATACGCCTACATGAATTAGACATGCAGCAAATCCAGAAGAAAATATTTGCAAAAAGATAGTGTAATGTTTAGCTAAAAGAATGTTCTTAAAGAGTAGAGCTTCTAAGCTCAATAAATCTGGTTTTTTTTGTTTATATCAGAAAAATTGCAACGTAATTTGTGATACTGAATTTAATGTTCTGAAATAAATGTCATAGCAACATAACAACTTTTTCTTATTCGTTCTGTGTCAATAAACTCATCCAATTAGACAATACTGTTTATGTTTGTTTCCAAGTAGAGACCTCATAGATCCCTTTCATACATTTTTGCGAGACCAAGCTACAAGTGCTTCCAAGGGTTAAAGCGTATTTCGTAATAACAGACACAAATGATACGCTTAATTTCAGCTTAATATTACTTTTTTAAACATTTTTATGAAACAAAATAGTTGTTTTATATTTATTATTGCAAGAAGAACTTATCACCCATCCCAAGCCCGCAAGATATTGCAGTTAACAAAATGTATCAAGAGAGATTTCTGTCATGCAAAACTGGCGCCGAAGTAAAAAATTATCGGAAACAAATCTTCCCGCAGGCCACACGTTTACGGCTCTCCAGTTGCCACAAAGGCCTTCGTTACGGGTCTGCTAGCGGCCTGATGTGTCGTGGCAGCTCAAACATTCAGCTTCTCTCCGTCGTGAAAGAGAACCGTTTCTGTCGCTGCTTTCACTGGACGCTTTTGTTATTTCATCCACCCACGTCATTCTTTTCGACTTTGTGAGATTAAAACCGTTTTTACTGAAACAGGGTATGTGCAGTAAGAGATATCCTTCTCAAACAAAGGTAAAGGAGGTGAGAAGTATAAAGCTACAATAACATCATTGGCTAGTAGTGGAAGGTGTCTCAGAGACTTCGTGAAAGTAACTGAAAATATTATCTGCACATGTTAGCAATCTCATTGAAAATCAGTATGGTATTCATGCACCACACGGAAATACAAGCATAATAGTACCCACTCACCACATATCGTGGAGAATTTTCCGTAGGAGTAAAACAGAATAATTGCATTTCATTAAGAACGTCGAAATTCGGCATTTAATAATACCTTAGAATCTCAGATATGTTGAACTTGTAAAAATCATTATTTTGAAGGGATTATTTTGTATGCAAGAAATGTGCCGGAAGCAGCACAACTGGTGAGGGGCCCACACACATTTCGTTCAGTATCTTTTCCGTTATGGTATAGCTGGAGTGTGTCTTAAAACTGTGATTTTCATGTGGCCCAACAAGCTGCATACATTAAACAAATCGTGAAACAACATGAAGACTGGCAAAGAGCTAAGTGGCTGTATAATCCCAAGAGCGTCAAAAGTAAACTATAATTTCGAGAAGATTTTCATAGTAAGCAAGGTCGGTTAGTGTTATAAAATGAATTGGAGCTCCTTGGAACAAGAATTTCGTAAATGCAGTACAATCCTGTTTGTAGGTGATGATAAATATTTCATTCGCGAAATGGTGTCTAATGTTCCTTTTTTGATATTCTACATTCACGAAGACGTTATTTTACGTTTCATTCTACAATAATTAAATCTTTATGGAGACGTGTTTGGCTCTTCTTCTTCAAGGGTACTTTTGCCGCACATATTATAAAACAATTCATTTGAAAATGGATTCTTCTCAATTGTTACGCCGCATTATTTTTGCTCTATGTGATCGTTATATGGGTACAAGTGCTAGGATACTCTTCAGGGTCTTGTGGTGTCCACAGTTAACTGAACCCTGTCAAAAGCCGGTGTCTCGTTTCTTTATAAGTAATTTTTCCCTCTCTGTGCTGCGGTAGTGGGGTTATTGAGTAAAATTCCTGTGGTAACCATTGGTGGGAAATCGTCATTGGATAGTAAGAGAAGTTTCCCGCGATAACACTGAAGAAGCGGGGTTACTGGTTAACTTCGTGTGTCTACCATTGGTGGGCTGAAAGTGGAAATGAAATGAGCGTTTGGCGTCATTGGCCGGGAGGCCCCTCGCGGGGCAGGTCCGGCCGCCATATCGCAGGTCTTATTACATTCGGCGCCACATTGGGCGACCTGCACGCCGGATGGGGATGAAATGATGATGAACACAACACAACACCCAGTCCCTGAGCGGAGAAAATCTCCGACCCAGCCGGGAATCGAACCCGGGCCCAGAGGACGGCAATCCGTCACGCTGACCACTCAGCTACTGGGGCGGACATTGGTGGGCTAATGTCATTGAAGGCATTTTTCCAGCACATATGCTGCAATTTCCGTGCTGAAGGAATATTGTCCCAGTTATGCGAACGGATTCTTGATTTCCTGTCAGTGTGGTCACAGTTCGTAGTAACTGACGAAAGTCATTCAGTAAAACAGAAGCAATTTCCTGCCCTCGCCAAGGCAGTGTTACAGCCCTTCTACTGTTCCTTATCTATATAAACGATTTAGGAGACAATCTGAGCAGCCATCTTAGATTGTTTGTAGACGTTTATCGTCTAGTAAAGTTATCAGGGATAAAAAAAGTTGCAAAACGATTTAGGAAAGATATCTGTATGGTGTGAAAATTGACAATTGATCCTATATAATGAAAAGTGTGAGCTCATCCACATGAACGCTAAAAGCAATCCGTTAAACTTCGGATACACGAAAAATCAGTCAAATCTAAAGGTCGTAAATTCAACTAAACACCTGGGAATTACAATTATGAACAACTTAAGTTGGAAAGAACACATATAAAATTTTGTGGGGAAGGCGAACTAAAGACTGCGTTTTGTTGGTAGAACACTTAGAAGATGCAGTAGATCTACTAAAGAGGCTGTCTATACTACGCTTGTCCTTCCTCTTTTGGAATACTGCTGCGCGGCTTGGTATGATTAACAGAGTACATCGAGGAAGTTCAAAGAAGTTTTGTATTATCGATACATATGGGAGAGAGTATGACAGACATAATACAGGATCTGCGGTGGACATAATTAAAACAAAGGTTTTTCTCGTTGCTACGGGATCTTCTGACGAAATGTCAATCACAAAGTTTCTCCACCGAACGCAAAAGTGTTTCGTTAACTCCGACGTACATACTAAAATAACACAAATAAGAGGTGGCACAGAAAGATATGGATGTTCGTTGTTTCCTCACGCGATTCGGGAGTGGAGTAATACAGAATTATTGCGAAGTTGGTTCGATGGACCCTCTGCCTGGCACTGATTGGCAGAGTAGCCACGTAGATGGAAATGTAATTGTAGATTAGTGAAAATTCCTCCTGTACCTATTGGTGGGCCAACGTCATGGGACAGAAGCGGAATGGACAGACGAAGAGAGGGAGAACGTTTAGCAAAAATATAGTGGTCCACCGAGGTGGCTTCCTGGACAACGTTTGTATTAGACGCGCATCGCATATTCACTACTTTCGGAAATTTGTGATAAGTTCCTATGGGACCAAAATCCTGAGGTCATCGGTCCCTAGATATACACACTACTTAATCTAACTTAAACTAACTAAGTAAGGACAACACACACAGCCGGCCGGAGTGGCCGTGCGGTTCTAGGCGCTACAGTCTGGAGCCAGGCGACCGCTACGGTCGCGGGTTAGAATCCTGCCTCGGGCATGGATGTGTGTGATGTCCTTAGGTTAGTTCGGTTTAATTAGTTTTATGTTCTAGGCGACTGATGACCTCAGAAGTTAAGTCGCATAGTGCTCAGAGCCATTTGAACCATGTGAACAACACACACATCCATGCCCGAGGGAAGAGTCCATCCTTCGATGGGGGAGTAATTCACTTCGATGATGGCGGCTAGCCACGAAGCCGGAAGCCTATTGCCATCTTCTATATTGAAGTTACATTCCTTGTTAGAAATTTCAACCACTCCTCGGACTTTTCTTCTATAAATGTTGGTTTTCTCTGCCAGCTCACGTACGTTGCTAAAATCCGCGTCAAGGCCACAGTTCTCGAGAGGTTCCACTACCACAGATTTCACACGTACATGTGACGTTCATGTTTCATATTTCGTTCTTTAACAGTCCTCCCAGTTTCGCCTCTATAAATTTGCCACCACCACACATCATTTTACGGACGTTTGCAGTGTCGAGGTAAACAAGTGCATCCATTTTTCGTCAGAATATGTCTGTAATTGGGCTTTGGCTGAAGAAAGAGATCTGTATAACATATTTCTCTAGAATTCTGCTGATGTTGCTAGCGACCCCAGAAACAAAACCAGACCTAACAGAGGATGAAGATGGTTCTTGTTCATTCATATTAGCATAATTAATATTTCGTTAAAAGACCCTGTCTATGCTCAAGCTAAAGCAGTCCTGGCCTTCACTGACTACTTAAAAAAATCCAATTCCGATTCCAAGTTGTCGCTGTCGCCGATGTGGGAGGCACGAGAACGAAGAGTATTAAGCATTGCTGGCATCTGGGTTGCGTGGTGGTGCGAATTCGCATGTAACTACGTGTTTTTGTTGTTAGGGTTTCTATACACTCTGTATTCAAGAGTATTGTCAGACCTTCAATATAGCAAAAAAACTGGAGACCGACCTCACACTCGACCTCTAAAGTATAATTGATTTTGCGGTGAATCTCATTTAAAAAATCGTGGAACCCATGAACATTTTATTTCCTGTATAAGCATGTGACAAATGTGTCATCGACACAGCGGAGATACCGGGAAGGCTTTAAAGGAGCATTACTTAATGCCTGCTGCTCAAAACGCTGAAAAGGAAGTTGGAGAGTTAATTCCATTGACTGACAGTCTCGACGGACGCCCTTCCTTGTTTATCTTGGGTGGGTCAAATAATCTGGGTGAGACAAGAATTCCGGATATGAAATTCTTGGTAATTTAGCTACCTATACTGGAGTTTTATGACAGATTTTTCACTTTACGAACGGTTCTGTAAGCCGGATCGGTATTTAACTTTTGGTACACAAGCTCAACTAATAATTGTTCCACCTTGTTGTGGTACTCTACGGCATCCATAAAAACTGCAACGTTTTCCTTACCTACTTTCGTCAGCACGATACTTTAGTTTCCCTTGAGGCAATTAAGAGCTTTCCATTACTGTGCTGATGTATTGCATTCGGGCCGTTCCATTTTCCATGTAATTGGGCCGGCCGGAGTGACCGAGCGGTTCTAGGCGCTACAGTCTGGAACCGCGCGACCGCTACGGTCGCAGGTTGGAATCCTGCCTCGGGCATGGATGTGTGTTATGTCCTTAGGTTAGTTAGATTTAAGTAGCTCTTAGTTCTAGGGGCTGATGACCTCAGTAGTTAAGTCCCATAGGGCTCAGAGCCAGTTGAACATTTTTTACTTCTCTGGCATGAAGCTTCGGCAGAGGATACAAGGATGCTTCAGCGGAACTGGAAATTTCTTCAGAGTGACTTTGTTCAAGTGTAGCTGAGAAATTTAGACCTTTGCCCAGAACTGAGACGGCTGCTTCGTCGAGTTCCTTTGACGAAATGTTCACTGCTACTCCTTTCGGATCCAGATTGACTTCTTTTTTCTAAAATTCACGCATTAGTTTCTCGACCTTCTCTTTTTATTTCACTGCATTTAAATCTGATAACATTGCTGAATGAATGAACGCAATTCTGTCTACTTTATCCAAGTCTTGAGCTGAGAGAGCTCTCACCAGTGAAATATGCAAAGGAATTATAAGCACCTAACACAGTTAAGTCCCTGCATTTTTGTTGGCTTCTTCCACGAAAAAGTGCTTGGTTCGGCATTTGGAAGACCCTTCTGGCTTTCATTATCTGCACATGGTGACTAATTCTGAAGATATTGGGGTTTACGTTATTATCACGTCACCGGAAAAGGAAAGCCAGGTCACTGGGTAGTTTGGCTTGTCTTCTGTGCAGGTTCTCGAATATTCTGAGGATAGTGTAAATATCTTGCCCACACAAGCCTTTTCTGTAAGTCTACAGATTTTCGTGGCCGTTGTCACTGAAGGTAAAATCTCCTGAGTTGTTAGGCTATGTCAGATTTCTTCAATATGATCAGCGTTTCAACCCCTTAGCTGCGATCTTCATCAGGATCTTTTGCTGTGCTCGATTAAAGCATTCTTATATAAGTGATTCTGCTGGATAAGTGAGGTTATTGGGTAAAATTCCTCTGTCTACCATTGGTGGACTGTCGTCGTTGGATAGGAAGTGAAGTTTCATGTGCTTAGGCGAAAGAAGTCGGGTCACTGGTTAAAATTCCTGTGTCTCCCAGTCGTAGGCCAACATCATTGGATAGACAGGAATTTTTGCAGCGCTTATGCTGAAGAAGTGTTATTGCTCACAGTTTCTTCCTGTCGCTATTGGTGGGCCACCGCAGTAAGACAGAAGCAACATAGACTGAGCCATAGAGGCAGAATGTTTATAGGAAATATTGTTATCCACAGAGTTGGCTTTCCGGTCGTTGTTTGCGATGGACGCACATTGCGGATTCTTTCCTTGAGGGTGAGGAACAGCGAAGCAGGAAGCCTATAGCCGCCGTCCCTACTGGAGTTACATTCGTTCTTAGAATGTAAATCACCTCTCGAACATTTCTTTTATAAATTTTGGTCTCCTTTGCCAGCACATGTATGTTATTTCAATCAATGTCACGATGAACATATTCCCCAACTCTTGCTCTCCCAGTTTCGCTTTTATGCTATGACCATGGCCATCAGTAGTAGCAGTAAGAATTTTAACCAAAAATTGTACTTCAGCACAAGAGGGGGTGGGGGGAAGCTCTTTCTATCCAGTGACATTGGCCCAACACTAGTAGCCGCAGTAAGTTTATCCTATAACACCACTTGTTCTACATTAGGAAACTACGCTTACTATATACAATAATGATCACCCAGCAATGATAGTCAGAGGAATTTTACCTAATAATTCCACTTCTCGAGCAAAATCGCGGGAAACTCCCTATTGTAAGAGAATGCGCAAGTGGGCTTTGACAGTGTTTAACTAACCGTGGTCACCACAAAATTCTGAAGACGATTCCTTGTAAAGAGGTCGAAATGACGATCATATAAATGAAACACGATATATCCTGCCAACCCAGAAGACTATATCTTCAGTGACCATGGCCACAAAATATTGCATACTTGTACAATTGATATACAACTTGGCCAAGTTTATACCACAGAAGTGCTGCCACAGCACGGTAACAGCTAAAAACTGTAAAACAGAGTTAGTGGTGAAACACATTCTTTGAGCAATTCAATAACTAAGTACGAAATGATGCAACATCACTCGCATTATACAAAGAGCATAAACCCGTTAGAACAGCTGCTAAGGAAATGATAAAATCAACTGGTTACCAACACTGAAGAGCCAAAGAAACTGGTACAGCTGCCTAATATCGTGTAGGGCCCTCGCGAGAACGCAGAAGTGCCGGAACACGACGTGGCATGGACACGACTAATGTCTCAGGTAGTGCTGGAGGTAACCGACACCATGAATCCTGCAGGGCTCTCCATAAATCAGTAAGAGTACGAGAGGTGGAGGTCTCTTCTTAACAGCACGTCGCAAGACATCCCGGATATGCTCAATTATGTGTGTGTCTGGGGAGTTTGGTGGCGAGCGGAAGTGTTTAATCTCAGAAGGGTGTTGCTGGAGCCACTCTGTGGCTATTCTGGACGTTTGGAGAGTGGCACCGAACTGCTGGAATTGCCCAAGTCCGTCGTAATGCAGGATGGACACCAATGGATGAAGGTGATCAGATAGGATGCTTACGCACGTGTCACCTGGCAGAGTCGTATCTAGACGTATCAGGGGTCCCACATCACTCCCACTGCACACACCCAACACCATTACAGAGCGTCCACCAGTTTGAACCGTCGCCTGCTAACATGCCAGGTCCATGGATTCATGAGGTTGTCTTCATACCCGTACACGTCCATCCGCTCGATACAATTTGAAACGAGACTCGTCCGAGTAGGCAACATGTTTCCAGTTATCAACAGTCCAATGTCGGTGTTGATGGGCGTAAGCTTTTTGTCGTGCAGTCATTAACGACTCCGAAAGCCCATATAGATGATGGTTCGATGAATGGTTCGCACGCCGACACTTGTCGATGACCCAGCATTGAAATCTGCAGCAATTTGCGGGCGGAAGGATTGCACTTCTGTCACGTTGAACGATTCTCTTCAGCTGGTGTTAGTTGCGTTCTTACGGGATGTTTTTCCGGCCGCAGAGATGTCGGAGATTTGATGTTTTACCGGATGCCTGACATTCACGGTTCACTCGTGAAATGGTCGCACGGGAAAGTCGACACTTCAATGCTGCCTCGGAGATGCTGTGCCCCATCGCTCGTGAACTGACTTTAACAGCACGTTCAAACTCACTTAAATCTTGACAGCCAGCCATTGTAGCGGGGTAATTGATCCAACAACTGCGCCAGGCACTTGTTGTCCTATATAGGTGTGCTACCCTTCTCTGTATACGTCCAATATCTCCTGTTAGCCCTGTTAGGTGCGGGTCCCACACACTTAATCAATATTCTTGAATGGGTCTCACGACCGATTTGTAAGCAATCTTCTTTGTAAACGGATCTCACTTCCTCAGTACTCTACCAATAAGTCAAAGTGTACCACCTGATTCGCCAACGACTGAGCCTATGTGATCACTCCATTTCCAATCCCTACAATACCCAGGTACTAGTGTCAGTTGGCCGAGTCCAACAATGACTCATTGATTTTATAGTTGTAGGATATTATGTTTTTTACTTTTGTGAAGCGTAAAATTTTACATTCCTCAACATTTAAATCAGGTTGCCAATATTTGCTACACTTTTAAATCTTGTCATGATCTGACTGAATATTTATCCAGATAGTACTTCAGTACTGATAACTGCATTATCTGCAAAAAGCCTGATGTTAGTATTAATATCGCCTGCAAGGTCATTAATACACAACAGGAACAGCAAGGGTCCCAACACACTTCTTTCTCGTACACCCGACATTGCTTCTACATTTGACGTTGACTCTCCATCCAAGACAACAAGCTGCATACCCCCTACCAAAGAGAGAGTCAAGGGTTTTTCGAAAGTCAAGAAATATTGCATCTGCCTGATTGTCTTGATCCAAAGCTTTTGTATGTGATGTGAGAAAAGTGCGAGTTGCATTTCACATGATCGATGTTTTCGAAATGCAAGCTTGTTGGAATTGAGGTGGACATTCTGTTCTAAATACCTCGTTGTGTTTGATCTCAGAATATGTTCTTAGATTCTACAACAAATCGATGTCAAGGAAGTTGGACGTTAGTTTTGTGGATCACTTCTGCTACCCTTCTTGCACACGAACGTGACCTGTTCTTCTTTTCAAGAATTGAGTTCGGATTTTTGCTCTCGGGATGCTCGATTGCATGTACGAGTAAATGTCACGAAAAAGTGAACATCACGCATATGCCGTGGGCTCCCATTGAAAGTTGCTGGAAGTTTGACTATTTTGCCAGTGTCGGAAACATTTCCCTCGTTTGTAATTGCATATCGTAAATTAATATGGTCTTCTCAACGCACCGACGTTTGATTTAATCTAATGAATAACTATTGGCATACATGTCTTCTACGTATCGATGTAATAGTTGATGACATTGCAGCATATGATTCGTTCCATTCTGAGGTATCATTATTTGATATGAATAATAATTCATCGCTGATACTTTTTTATTGAGTTGTTCGCTAATAAGAACAAAGAAATCGAAAGAGATTACATTTATGAATATTTGAAAGTTACAAAGAAAAAAATATTATACTTTGATAAAGTGAAATAAAGATATCTTTATTTACCTATAACTGGATTAGTTTGCATAAAATTGGAGTGATATACGTACTGCTTGTCCCAGAACATTATGGGATACTGCAGCACATCGTATTATTGATGTTTTTCAGACACACTTTGAATTTTTTTATTCTGCCGCGGAAGAAGTATGTCACGTATATCACTTTCTCTGCCAGCTATGACAATCGCAACTTTATTCATGGTAGGTGCTTTTTCCGGCATGCTGTCCAAGTGATGTTTTGTCGGCTTGTATTTGATTTGAATAACTATCGGCCGTTAATATATCAACTGAATTTTTGAATAATTTTTTCAACACATTGTGTTGGTGGAAAAATGTTTGCAAACAGGATATAATTAGGCGGTTGGTGTCTGGAATAGCATCACAGCGTTGATCAACGTGTGGAGCATTGTCACCCATGAAGTAGATTTGTAGAAATTTGTGTCCAGCGTCGGAAACGGATAGAAGTCAACTCACACGGTTTATATTTGTCCTTGAACGTTGAAAGTATTCACTTGCTGGTTTTGGAAAACTTTGTAGATTCCGAAAGATGTCATTTGGAACGTTGAATCATGTTTGCCAATGTTCTGTAAAAAGTGTTTGGAATCAGGTGTGTCGACCGAAAGCAATGAAAACAATGAATCAGGCGTTGGATGCAATGTCGGCAATTTAACTTTGTCATTTTCGTAGCACATTCTTGGTGCTTCGTTGTTGGACTGAAGTGAATCGCAATGCCCACACCCCTTACCCATTCTGCCGATATTTCCACTCGAATGCAAACTGTAATTGTAGTTAACATCAAACTGAAATGCAGCAAGATTCAAAACAACATATACTGTCCGTCGAGATCGAGTGGCTCGTGAACGTTCTCTTTCAGTTCTCTCTGCATGCCGGTCTTCTGCTTCTGATGGGGCGATCAGGTGACTTCTGAACCTTCTCTTTCGTTCCTCGCTCCATGTTGGATTTCTGACAGTGATGCGGGCGACTGTGTAGCACGTAACCGCTCTCTTTACATTATTGCAGCACGTCGATCTTCTGATAGTGATGCACGTGAATAAGCGATTCGTAAACGATCTGCTTCATTTCTTGCTGCATGTTGATCTTGTGATTGTGATGCACGCGATGAGGTGGCAAGTACACGTTCTCTTTACATTCTTGCCGCATTTTAATTTTGATGTACGTGAAAGTGTAATTACTGAACGATGTGCTTCATTAGTCGCTTGCTGTTCCTCGTTTGTTTGAGAAGCTCGAATTCGCTTATTTCTACGTGCTGCGCTGATAGAATTACGAAAGGACGAATGTTTGGGAGGCATGTGTTTTGACGAAGATATTAGCACGATATACGCATGTGTAACCAAAATAACTTTCGTCGATTCGTTGAAAAAGGGAGAAAAATTACTGTTTGCACTGAAACATTTTCGATCAGATATAAATGACATTAATCGGCATCGAAATGAGTAAGATACCATAAAACACTGATCATTTTGTTTCTGCCGCATTGAGATATCTCACTACTCCAAAGCTCTTTCAAATACATTTAACGGTACGACACGAGCGCCACCTACTGTAAATTAATTGCACTATCTTATAACCTTTGCCCAAGTACAGGCAATAAGCAGACAAAGCGTTATTGCTATCACAGAAACGATATGGCAGCGCATAAAATATGAACAAACAAACATTGATTTTTATATATTATATGACAGTTTCTTTTGTTCAGAAGTGTCTGACTAGTTGGTCTGTCACCTCATTAAAATAAATCGTCGCATGTAATGTAATGTTGGCAGATTATTTAATTCCTTTCCCTTAGTAGTGGATTTATACTCGCTAAAATATTGAACAAACAATAATTTTGGGATCTTTGTATAAAGATACAGCCTGAACGGCTGATGCTGAATCACCCAGTATCACTTCTTTCTGAAATTCACTTGCCAGAAACGAGCGAGGAGGTTCAGCGGTTGTGACATTGGATTCATATACGGGAGGACGACGGTTAGAATCTGTATCTGACGATCCAGATTAAGGTTTTCGCAATATCTCTCAATCGCTCCAGGAAAATGCAAGGATGCTTCGTTTCCCCATCAGTGAATCATTACGCTCCGTCTCTAACGGCCTCGGACGTTACATCCCTATCTTCCTTTTTCCTTTGCCGAAATTTGACGTTCGTGCATGGAAATATTTATTACTTGAATCCCAGCATCGACGTTGCAGTAATATCTCCCTACGTTATGAGAAAAGGAAAAGGTTTTGAAATATATTTTTCCATTTTCAGTTCTTCTTCTTTTCACTAGAGAATCCTCTGCGTAAACATGGAGTTAATTCTTTCTGAGGCCTGGTCGTTATTTTGTGTAAAGATATCGTCATTAACGTAACCGAACTTTTATTGTGTTTAGAAGTGTTACGTTATTCATAATGTTAATGTAAACACATCGTAATCTGATAAACAACTATGAATTCATTAGTTGACTTATAATGAGTATGAAGGGGCAATCGGTATTTACTGTCTTAGGAGAAGAAAAACTTCTTAGCCAAGAAGGGCAATAAAACACTGTATTGTGGATGAACGGTTTAGGTAAACTATGTTACCATTATCACATCTCCAAAATCATCACAAAAGGTGCTATAACGTGTTACACAAATAATGCCAAAATAACCTAAAGAGGATTCAGTAACAACATACCTTAGTACGAATTATTATAGATTTCTTGTGTCAGTTGCTCACAAAATCTTTCCATTAAATCGCCAGATGAACAAAATATGGCATAAATGATGTGTTGGCGCGTCAAAAGTAAAAATTAAAATTACTATGTGCACAAATCACCACATCATTGCATCCATATGATTACACGTCACGCCTACTAGGGCACCACAAAACTGACTGTGAACATCAAATGCATAAGATGAATTGAAAACAAACACGACAGATGTCACTGCCGTGAATAGTTTCTAACATTAAAAGTCAGATACGTAATTTTAAACCAACCGTGATTCCAAATATAAAAAGTTCAAAAATGCTTTTTGATGATTTCTTCCTGACAAAGCATTGTTGAGACATCGTTTTCATAAATACATTAGATCATCACAAAACTGCAAGTAATTTTATGACAGAAGGGGGGAGCTAAGTAAGAACCAAAATAAATCCAAAAAAATTTTTTTATTAAATATTATAAAAAGAAGTTAGATTGAGTGCTAAAAACTTTTAGGAAATTATTAAAATGTAACTGTGTTCATCCGAAAGTCTGGAGCCAACGCACCTAATCTGAAAGTTATACTATTAAATAGTGCAACACACCATGCTTAGAGCACGGAAAAATTGGGCGATGTGATTGCCTATATCAGGTCCATGATTACTAGGTGGCATGTCAATAGAAAGCGGTCGAAAGTAATTTTACCTTGCTTCTTAGATCGAGCATATCGACGTTTGAAGCCAAATAATACTGAATAGAAAACAAAATTTGATCCTAAATCATAACCCATTCATTATATGAATGTAAATTACGAACTAATATATAACGATGCCTAGGAATATTGTCATGTAGCCAACTAGATACCTAGCTATGAAAATTTACCATCACTCATGGGACTTATATGCCGCTACGCAGCTCCAGGTCTACGTTCAAATCATAGTACCAAATAATGAAGAGCAATAGCAGGATACGAGGGGCATCCGGCAGCCTAAACAACTACGTCGGTTGCCTTCTATCTACACCAAAATGTGCATTGGATATGAGGAGATATTCAGTAATATGTTTTGGCCAAGACGATTTCTTTCCCTAAGAAACTATGAATTCATCTTGGTTCCCAACTGTTACATGTTCTTCGTTGTCCAGTAGAGGTAGCAGACGTGTATTATACAACTTTTGATATCATTTGAAATTATTGTACGTCATCGTATCATCTAATCAACGAATATTACTGATACACTCCTGGAGGTGTTTTGATAACATTTCCTCCCCAGCTGTATGTGGTAAAAAGAAAATAATTGTATCCATCAGTGTGAGAGTCCAGTGCCCTATGTCTTCTAAAACGAAGGTGCCGATTCGTAAACATATTGTGTAGAACGCACTTCACGCTTACGTTTAGAACCACAGAGTCACATTTATGTTAGGGTCGATATTTGAGTCATGTGAACAGTATGATGAAGGTCTCATCATTGGCGTTTTTTATACCACTGGATTCTCACGCGTGCTCTATACGTGATTTCTTTGTACTGCTTCTTGAAAACAGTCCAGACATCCCCATTACTGGTTTCATTAATCAACAAATGCAGCTACACTGAGAGAATGCGAAGAAATCGAGTCATAAATATTTTGTTGCTGAATACATTCTACCCTGGGTACAGGCCTCTGACGCTAAATCTAGCTGTGCCCCTTTGCCATGCCATCTCGTTCACGGTCTGTAGTTGCCGGTACCCTAGAGTTTGCAGATATAGGTCAACAAGGACACATAGCAGGGCAATGAATTATTTATACTGCTGCGGCTAGACCCCCGAAGCTCTGCGCAGACCCTGACGTTTCCTCTGCAAGCAAGACCACGAGCCAAGTAACTATAACACTACTTTATAGATTAGCTCTGTGTCTCTGCGAAATAACACAAACGTTACTGCTTGCTGAATGACGCAGTTTTTATCGATTAATCACTATTTTATGATAATAAAAGTTACAGATTCAACGAGAAAAGTCTATTTAGTGTTTTATTCTCTCCAAGGTATGTGCCTGAGAACTTGGACAGTCAATAATTTACTGGAATGGTATTCAAAAGAAGAGTTAACCAAATATTTGTTCAGCGGTCTCAGTTAAGTCGTTGTTCTATCTGCTGATTTATTTATTTAAGTTTGGTTTTACTGTTTATTTCAAACATCCGCAGTGCTACTGATACAACATCTGGAATCTTGGTAAAACAGGAAGTCGATGGTTAATAAATTAGGTGATAATTCTCTTTACATCACTACGCGATTCCTTGTTTAAAATTTTATGGTAGATATTAATGATGTCGTTATTGACGGAATTTTGTAAAATTTGCCTCAGACATCAAAATCAATGCGGGATTAGTGTACCTGTAGTGCCATGAAAGTTTTCTTCTGCCTCTTACATTCGTAAGCAAATTATATGAATTTAGAGCTGAAACTTTTGTGCACTTAATTCACCTCACACTTCTAAATGAATAACTAGCATCCACAAGCGAAAATGCAAAGCTTAATTGCACTAGAGGACCATGAATTAAGAAGCCTGTATAATGGTTCGGCTACGTTCGGAATGTAATGAATGATGACAATTAGGAAAATCACTTATTATTCGCAATTAGGTTAATATTTACTTGTCAAAATATCCATATTCGCCGTTTAGCGTTCATAGCCTGCCGCTACTACCATAGGACAATCGACCGCCCTAGCGGCCATTTATCCATCGTTCTCCCCTCGCCACGGTGATTGTACCATCATATGCCCTCGGAGGGTGGCCTAAGGACCATTTTCCCTTAGGTACAAATGTCTCCATAGGGGGCAGGACTATCCAGTGACATGTGGCAACCGGACATAACGGCCGCAAGAGAAATTTTAATTTCTTTCCAAAATAATACAAGTAGAACAAGTCCCGCTACATCGAGGAAAAGAACGCAAGCAAATACACATACCAGTGCATCTTTCAACCAGGTGCCCTGTCCACAGAGACTGGAACTGATGCCTGTAAATCGCAATCATATAAACAATTAATACAATGAAACATACAAAGTGACAAAATCCACTGAGTCTGGTAAAAGGTACACACAGGTCAATGAAAAGAAAACATACAAAATAAGAAACATTAATACACTGTCCACTTTAGTATCACTTCACTTGGTAAAGAACGTAGGTTACAGATAAGACTCTTGAAAACCCTTTGTGATGTGCGAATAGTGGCCGCTCACACCATTCTGTCACACCCAGGTAGTTCTCCTTCAATGATGGCCAGCTTCCAGCATGAGGGTGGCACATTGTCTTCCCTTACTAGGACCGATGCACCAGGTTACACGTTATGACTGGGAACCGTCCACTTGGTTCAATGACGCAGGTAATGAGATGATCAGCGCTGCCATGAGATATGGAATCCTCGCTGCAGTAGTTCACATCTTATGAGCAAGCTCAGGTTGGCTGTACCCAGAACTGGCTGAGGGGTACTTGTGATTGCGGTTCCAACCAGAAAATGATCTGAGATGAGGACTTTGGAACAGAAGGATCGCAAGATAGTGACGTGAGAGAGCAAGAGTTCAAGCAAGCCTCAATTTGGCAAGTCAATGTTGTCAGCTCTTCTAATGTTGGACATTGGATCCCCATCGTTCACCGCAGTTGGTATTTGAAGGACTTCATTCCTGTTTCCCATATTCCGCCAAATTGTGGTGACACCGGAGGAATAAAGTGCCTATGCCTTCTTCGTGCATAAAGTTTTTAACCTATCTCTGCTGATAATAACAGCTCATAGCAGCTTGTAACTCGCAGAGTACCCGATTATCTTGAACAGAGTTTGTCCCATTATCGGTGTACACTTCGTGGTCCCTACTCCGTCATGATACAAATCTGCTAAGGTCCGACAGGAATATAACAGAAGTCATGTTGCCAACTCCCTCCAAATGTACTGCTCGTGTCGCCAAGCACATAAATAGGTGAATTTAGCACTTTTCCCTTAATTTGGATCGCCGTGAGCTACATTTTGCATAGAAATGTCCCGTGTAATCATTCCGACAAATGAAGAAATGCTGGTTGGTTGGTTGGTTGTTTTGGGGAAGGAGACCAGACAGCGAGGTCATCGGTCGCATCGGATTAGGGAAGAACGGGGAAGGAAGTCGGCCGTGCCCTTTGAAAGGAACCATCCCGGCATTTGCCTGGAGCGATTTTAGGGAAATCACGGAAAACCTAAATCAGGATGGCCGGACGCGGGATTGAACCGTCGTCCTCCCGAATGCGAGTCCAGTGTCTAACCACTGCGTCACCTCGCTCGGTGAAGAAAGGCCTCGTAGCCTCTACACGTGGGCGTGGCTAGTCTCCCGTGAGCTGGCAAGTCAAGCACTGATGCAGAACACGCCGAATAGCATGTCATCCGTTAGGTATACATTATTGAATCCTCAGAGATGCAAGCAAACGTCGATACCCATCGTGGGAAAGACGACGATGATCACCTTCCACTGTTAGTCTTATGAGATGATAGTGATGTTGCAGTATGAGTTGATGCTTTTCCTCTTCTGATAGATCAGCATTTCGTAGCCTCCAATCCGTAGTAACCTCACTGAGTTTGGTGTTATTGTTTACTAGTCTGTTGGTTGTCAAATAATCTCATGTCGTTGAGTTTGCTGTTATTGCCTACTAGCCTGTTGGTCGCCAACTGGTGGATATCTGTTGCGTATGGGGCTTCTTGTGCTGTTCTGACAAACCTTAGCAAAGCGTCCTGCATTTCATTGTGAGACGATCCAGCAATTACTGTTGTTTCTTTCGCAGTCTTGCAGGTATTAGCGAAACTGAAACTGTATGCAATTTCCCACTGCAACCATTACAGCTTCAGAGTCGACAGATGAGATCGTCTTGAACTGCTCTGCCGATATGACAGAGGACTTACCCTATTTCCTCTGGCAACTTATGAGATGCAGGCCATGAAGTGACACCTTCTTTCAGTAAAGCTGGTCGTTCCCACAACAGGCTGTTTTCTTGCAGATCCACATGTGACACCCCTCCCGAGGTCAGATCAGCCGGGTTTTCCACTATATATACATGGTTCCATACCGCAGCTGCTGATTCCCTGGATCTCAGATGCATGATTCACCACAATTGTCTTCCACTGCGTGGTTGGAAATGCGAGCCATGCCTCTAGGATGGTTGAGTCAGTCCACAAGTAAGTTGCTTCGATATCTATACGCAGCGAGTGAACAACATGCTGTCATAGTGGCGAAAGCAACAGAGCCCCACAGAGTTCCAAGCGATGTGACGACAGCTTTTTCATTCGAGATGGTAGTGTTTTTGAGCTTAGTAGTTTGACCGACGTGATTCCATGCTATTTAGCTGATCGGCCTTATATACAACAACTGTAGGCCTTCTCTGAAAAGTCGCAGAATCCGTGCAGTTGAATGCTGACCAGCGTCCCTTCTGTAACGACTCTATGATCAGACGAATATTGTTTATCACGCGAATCTCGCTGTATAGTGCCTGTCGCAATTCAAATCTTGAGACATGGGCTCATTCCGTGTTAACTGATATTGCCACAGTCGTCGCAAGAAGATCTTTAATGTGATCAGAATGGGACCAATTAATCACAGAGGATGAAAATGGATAACGTGATGGAAAGAACAATGTGTTGATGACATTGACATTGTTCAAAGTTTATAACAGATCAGCAGCTGAATGCCATGGCAGAACTTAAGTTTTAATGTCCTCGTCATTATGAAGCCGTTTCGAGTAGTTCCACACTGTTGCTGCACTGTTTCCGTAATGAGAAACCACCTTTCTTCAACAGCTTCGTAAGGTCTTGGTCTACCGTATAGCAGCCTGAGATACAATCGTCCAGAAATAAATCATTAGCAAGAATGTTTGCTGCCTTGATGCGTTCATCCCCTTCGTGAACTAGCTGTAACAGACGTCGTATCGCAAGAAGAGGTGCAGAAGCCATTCCGTACGTTACTGTATTTAACTGATATTTCTGCAGTTGTGCAGATCCATCACTCCTACAACTTGCTCGTAAGTGCGGTTTTCATCCGTTAACAGAAATTGTCGATACGTCTTCTCTATGTCAGCTGTGAAGGCAATGCGATGCATGCGGAATCGGAATATTATGGAGCACAAATTCTGTTGAATGCTTGTTCTTACCATTAACAAACTAATCAGCGACAAATTATTGCTCGGTTTGGCTGAACAGCGAAAAACTACACTTGTTTTTGTGGTGTAATGAGATACTACAAGAGAAGAGTTTGCGATAGGTGGTACCAGAAGTATCGTGGATGTCCGTCATCAGCAGGAACATCGCTGCGCGCAAACCGATCACGCTTGCCTTCGAGAACCACGCCCCCTGGAGCGGCAGCGCCACAGGGAACAGAGGCGAGCGCTTAAGTAACAGTGTACGAGCAGAAGTTGTCTACTGCAAGTTGTCAGTTCGAGTCTTGCTATGGAGTTTCTGCAGAACGTTCGTCGTGTCATCAAGTCTTCAATTCTCCAAGTCGTCAAGTGAGATAGAAACACTTACCGATAGATAGACAGTGGTTCTTCACTAGAAACAGTACGGTGAATAGACAGGGACTGTCTGCCTATAGATTTAAATGAGCACTGTTTGTTTCGAACGGATCTCGAAAAGTGCATCAAAACAAAAGATTATTTTTCTTCCGACTGTAGTTCAGAGAACATTATTCATTTCTTGTTCATTAAACGGTAGGCAACGCAGGAGAGATAGGCTAAATTTGCATTCTAAAACTATTACAACCAATGTTACCAAAGTTGAGTAACATATTTGTCAATTCACTATTGTATGTCACTTTCATTGTGTGTGTGTTGCCCTAGAACCCACGTATCCGTCCTACCGGGACACCATTATTAATCTCTTTCAGCGGCTGCGAGATTTTCATCAAAGTGGGCGCCCCCAGTCCACAACAGTTTTGGTAGTCGAGCTGGCTTCCTTAAGGACAGCATGATGTGTCATATAATACGAAATGATAGCAGATGTAACTACTGGTTCCACACCCTCTAAGTCTTCATACTCCATCAGAAACTCAGTGTAACTTTCCTTAGGCTTCGGCTGTCTCGCTAGTTCTAGATCAGTTTGAGAGAAGCGTTTTTTGTGGAAATCATCGCTTAATTGACTTGGCCCTTCGCGGAACAGAAGACGGATAACGAATCTGCCTGTGGAATCTTTGACTGTGTGTTCCACGAAGTGCGCCTCGCACTGTACCACTTATTGCATCATTATATCACGGTTTAATTCTTCCATCTCCCAGAATTTTTTCAAAAGTGTTTGAAAGCCAGCGTCGATTCTTACAAAGCACGACACGACCAGCCACCGTGAGGAGCTAGTGTACTTTACCAGTTTGAAATCGCACTGATTTTACCCAACGTACTTCTGTCTCTTGAAACACTACATGGTCAGCCCTCATGGAGATAGCCCTTGACTTCTGAATACACGGACAAAATTCTGGTCCCAGCAATACGTCGATCTTTACAGGCGACCAAAACTCTGAATCATCGAGTTGTATATTTGGCAATTTCCACGTACTGGGATCAATTATTTGTTCAGGCAAGATGTCCGTTACCTTCGGAAGCCATTTTTGAAGTCTAAGGCATCATACACATGCTTCCGATAAGAAGCATGAGTGCGACTGACAATCTAAAAGGGCACAGCAAATCTGCCATTTCCATTGCTCTCTTGCCAGTTTATTCTCGCTGTCGCAAGATGCACGTGTCCGCCTGAGCTGATCTTTTGTGAACAGTAACTCGACGTACTTGACGGATGTTTGCCACTGTGTTCGTGTTGCATATCACTCGTCCCCTGTGAAACGTCCCCTTTTTGAACAATTTATACACGACTGTGCTTAAACTGACACACAATATTTTGTTAGCGCAACGCAATCTGACTTTCAATAATTCCCTACAAAAGAATGGCCCTGACTAACATTAAACTATACCTTTCACAAATCACTTACCTCACAAAAATTTACGCTGCTCAAGCTACTGCAATACAGCGAGCGCCACTACTGCCAGCTAAATAAAAGATTCAAACTATGGAAGGCACTAACTACTGATAGGGATAGTTAGCAAATGAAAGATATTAATAGAGAACGAACAATGTATTTACCTTGATATCATCATATATAAATATAGCAGTTCATGACAAATTTCAAAACTCCGCCATCTCTCTCCCCACATCCACCACTGTTGGCGGCTCACCTCCAACTGCGCAACGCTATGCGCTGTTCACAGCCAGCTGCCTAACACTACAATGGCGAGTATTACAACAATGCAAAGCAGCCACAGACTGCACACAGCACAACCAGTGATATTCATACAGAGGTGGCGTTACCAATAAAAAAACCTAAACAGCCTACTTACATAGCCCCCATGCTCCCCACAAAAAATTTTACAAATTGGATTGGGCAGTGGCCAATACAGATTTGAAAAAAAAAATTTCATAATTACAATAACAAAGAAATCAAATGCACACACTTATTGATACAATGTTGGTCAAAAGCTAAAAATTTCTCACAGTCCATAAAGACAGTCCAGATTGTTCATCACAGTAAAAATGCAGAGTTTTTCTCAAAGTCTGAGCAGTAAAAGAAAATGCACACGGAAGTAGTGGATTTCCATGCAGTCTTGAAGAAGTAGTGTTGTCCTTCCAACGGAAAGACAGTGCTGACTCTTGACATGCACACAGGTAATGGGCCACAACAGAGCAAACCCACAGCAGAGTCAGTCGAAATTTTGAACAGTATTGGTAGGTAAGTCATCACAGAGCAGACCCACTGTAGTCCTGGTAGAGATTACGGTATTGGTGGGCCACCAGAGGTGCAGACCCACTGCAGTCCTTGTAGAAATAATGATATTGATGGATCATCAAAGATGCAGACCCACTGTAGTCCTTGAAGAGACACCCAGCAGCCATCTGTTGCGACTGTGCAGGTGCACAATCACCATCGAAGAGTCTTGCGGAGAATATAGCAAGTCCATAAACCACCACTTGTCCACTCACAAAAAATTTGTTTGACCTGTCCTTAGAACCAGCAATGCTGTTATCCAGTCCCTTGCTGAATCATTAACACACGTGCAAACACTAACAGTCCCTACTTCTCACATGTTGTCCATATACTATGACCAACTGAAACGTGTGCAGTGAAATGTAACTTAATTTGAAGAACTGGTGTCTATACAATTATAAATTTACAACATGAAAATAAAATTACAAAGGTACAAAATACATCATTAAAGAACATAACAATACGGATAACATTTGTAGTACAGGCTTTACAAAAGAATCGAAATAACATATCCATCAGAGTTACAGGAATTGTGACATAAGTAAATATATAAAATAATGAGAATAGTTTTCGAAACATTAATTTCACACATGAACATTGAAACAGAACAGAATTGTAAACAACTTTACAAAGAAAATAACATATTATTAATGCAACTTATATTTGAGGATAACAGTATTCCTCCTCATAGTGAATATAGCTTAGTATTAGAAGAGAAAAAATTCTATGAAACAGTACACAGAGACAGGAAGAAAACAAATACACAAGGGTACAAAAACACATAGTGGGATAACACAAAAGGAAAGGACAGGGTTTGTTCTCAGTGTAACATTTGGTCCTGCAGTCCAACCCAAAACTTCATTCCATAGATCTTTCGTCTTATTTCAACATTTGTTTCCACCAAAAAAAAAAAAAAATCCTATCCAAACATGCTTTCTGTATTTATATGTACACATATTTCTTACCTCATTATTTATTTTCCATTATCTTACCTCGTCATTTATTTCCAAGAAAATCCTACCTATACCTGTTGTTCCTAAACCCTACTTTTTTGGTTCATATCCTCTTTCAAAATACTTTTTTGGCCAAACCATTTTCTTATAGTTTCTCAATGTATTTCTTCCAATTCATCACAACTTGTTCTCTTATATGGCCTACCTCATTTTAAGCTAACTTAAAACTACTGAGCTCAGATGCTAAACTAAGGGACGAGGCAATGCAGCAGCACAAAATAAGTAACACAAACAGCAATGACCAAAAAAATGGAAAATTGCAAAGCAAGCTACAGTAAATCTAAATTACCAAGCAATGCAACATTACAACTAATATGAGCCAATGTGAAGCAACAAGAAAAATAAATGAGTAGTAAAACTGGCTTAGCAGAGTAACACAAAGTCAAATTCAGTAACACTACGCCTGGCAAACAGCAGTAACTTATACCTAAACATGACATAGCTCAAGCAGAAAAAATAGTGCACTAAAGATAACAATGCAGATAAGGGAAATGTATAATCACATCTTAATATCTATGTAATTAAAGTGGTGCACTACAACAACTTATTGTAAAAAAAATATTACCATGTACTTGAAAAGAATATTATGTATGCAGTTACTGTTACTAGTCCCTTCTTATTGTTCTTTCCTTTCCAAGTGCTCCTTTTTTGAAGAATGTGGATCACACAATTATTGTTTAATAGATCTGTTGACAGAAAGTGTTCACATTAGCAAATGCATTTAATTTTATTTTATGAAACCAATGCTGCAACACAGCTGGAAAACAGATGTCAAGCCATCTCTCTCCCCACATCCACCACTGTTGGCGGCTCACCTCCAACTGCGCAACGCTATGCGCTGTTCACAGCCAGCTGCCTAACACTACAATGGCGAGTATTACAACAATGCAAAGCAGCCACAGACTGCACACAGCACAGCCAGTGATTTTCATACAGAGGTGGCGTTACCAATAAAAAAACCTAAACAGCCTACTTACACCTGTAGCATCTTGTGTGCGTTGTGATTCTGCGTGTAGCAACGTGTGCTGTCGTTGACCACCAGTACGACTCCTAATGGAGTCACAGTTACAAGCCCTGTGATCATTCTTCAGACATTTGTAGAACAAGTTGTCGTGCATCAGAATGGCTTTGCGTTCGCTACGTGTGGCTTGTTTGAATTTCCTGCACCTGTGCAATACGTGAGGCTGATTGCACATAACACATGCAGCACTTGTAGCCACTTAAGTCTGTTTTGAATACTTAAACTGGCATTCTGTTTCTTACTGCCAGACGTGACGTGGTTGTCCTGTAACCTTGATGATTTCTAAAGAGTTACACATGTTTTCGAGAACAGCATTACTTCTTTGGATGTTGGGAAGCTGTTAGAAACCAACTGGCTTCAAACTCTGCTGTGACAGACCGTCCCACTCTTTCTATAAGGACCTCTGATATAATTACACTATGTGATCAAAAGTACAACCCCAAAAACATACGTTTTAGTTGTGCTGCGATCTACTACCCTGTAGTCCATATCGGCGCTATCAGTAGTCATTAGACAACGTCAGAGAGCAGAATGGGGCGCTCCGCGGAACTCGCGGACTTCGAATATGGTCAGGTGACTGGGTGTCACTTGTGTCATACGTCTGTATGCGAGATTTCCACACTCCTAAACGTCCCTAGGTCCACTGTTTCCGATGTGATAGTGAAGTGGAAACGTGAAGGGACACATACAACATAAAAGCGTACAGGCGGACCTCGTCCTTAAAGTTAACAGTGGTCACTGGAAGACGAGTAATTACATTGCGTGCTGTACTTCTCACTGAAATCAGCAAATGATTGTACTTAACAATAAACTCTAGTTGCTCATTACTTACGAGACTCACAGACGCGTCGCAAAAATGTCAGAATTGCATTACGTAAACGTTACATTATGGCAGTTTTACGTTGAGCTGCTTGATGCAATGTTTCAGCGCACTCATAGGAAACACAGCATCTAACGAAACCTTGTCAGCTGCGTGGGCGTGACACATCTGAATCACTCTTGTCTTTTTCTAAGCCTGGAAGACCATATTTTTGAAGGTTTCTCTGTCCTTGGCATGACTCTCTACATCTTCAAACAGTTGGAGCTGTGACTCTGCGCCGTCATATGTGTCCGCGATATTTGGCAACCGTCCTATCCTGACAGTAGTATTCCAAATGTCCGATTCTCAAGTTACGTCTAGACAGTTTGTGAACTTTAAGAACAGCATGAGGCTTGCTTTCGCCACCAAGTTTGTGGTTACTAGTATCTTTCTTAAGACTTCGCACATCATGAAAAGCCAGCGGTGGCAGGCAACAGCGGAAGCTGTTGTTACAATGCGTGGGAATTAAGGGAAGCAGGACAGCCAGATCAGCTATTTAGCTTTCAGATGCGTCGTGTCGATACCTATGGATTCGCCTCCGTGATGATCCGTTGAATCTCGTCGCTGCCGTTCCGTCGATGGGTGGCTGCCGTTGCACACTACTCCGACGAATCCATCATAGTATGGATCAAAATGATAGTCTCAGCAGACGAAAATGTAAAGCGTAAATATTGTTGATGATCATGGATTTAGGACCGAGCGAGGTGGCGTAATGGCTACCACACTGGACTCGCATTCGGGAGGGCGACAGCTGAAACCCTCATCCGGCCACCCTAATTTAGGTTTTCCGTGATTTTACTAAATCACTTCAGGCAAATGCTGGGATGGTGCCTTTGAAAGAGCACGACCGACTTCCTTCCCCATCCTTACTACTCCGACGAGGCCAATGACCTCGCTGTTTGGTCCCTTCCCCCCAAATCATCCAGTCAACCATGAATTTAGGAAGACTATATAATAGTTCGTATGATCCGTTCGGACTGTAATGAGTAACGAGAGGTTGATATTACAAGGCCAAATACGCATATTTTCCGTTTAGCGTACATGGGATACGGTCACGAGTGTAGGACTGTGGACTAGCAGAGAGTCCGTTGAACCACAGGATTGTTTGAATGTAAATTTGTTTACCCACTGGCACAGCCACAAACATTAGTCGTCGTTAAAGGCCATCAATATAACTGCACATTTTCAGTTTGTAGCAATTAATCTGAACTTATTTATTTGAAATAGGTATCGAACAAGGAAACCAATTACGGGCGCCAAATGTCTTAGGTGATTTAAACAATTTTCATATAAGTCATTAGCAGTCGATCGCGGATCAGACGGCTCTTTGAGTTTTTGATTAATTAAGGCGCCTTACTAAAATTTTTCGAACCCTTTGTTTTTAATAGTGTTGTCGAGACTATTGTGAAAGCTATTTTACATTCACTGAGTATGAAACCCACTTGAAATTAATATCTTTGTTAGTGTTTTTCTTACACCTAGTCGAAGTGGTATAGCCGGCCGCGGTGGTCTCGCGGTTCTAGGCGCGCAGTCCGGAACCGTGCGACTGCTGCGGTCGCAGGTTCGAATCCTGCCTCGGGCATGGATGTGTGTGCTGTCCTTAGGTTAGTTAGGTTTAAGTAGTTCTAAGTTCTAGGGGACTGATGACCACAGCAGTTGAGTCCCATAGTGCTCAGAGCCATTTGAACCATTTGAAGTGGTGTAGGTGAAGTGCTACAAGAAAAGCTAAGTATGGAATAATAGGTGACAAGCCTCATGAAACCATGTCATAAGTTTATTTAGGTTACATATAACGCGGAAACTAGTTCTAGCTTTGCAAACAACTCAGAATATAGTCTTAACTATTTTCTGTATGGAAGAGGAGTAGCAAAGAACACGTAGCTTTGGATGTTATTTTATGCAAGTTAGATCTCATGAACTCCACGGCAGTTATTGATTGTTGGTGAATAACGCTAGCAGGCACAAACACTTTTAAATGCTTTATTTCAATGCCATATCCGGTTCTGGTTCGTCATGCCCATCTCTAGATAAATAATATCTCCCATTACATTTATGTCTTGGTCAGCAGCTCGTCATCTGCTCCTGCACTGCACAAAATGTTTGAATATGTAGAGCCACTTTATCTGTCATTTCGCTAGTAAAAACATGATAATGTTCCCACATATAATTCGATATGAGGTGAGACAGTGTTCCAGGTGCAAGCACCATATATGTTGTAAATAAATCACTTTGGTGCAATTCGTAATCTCAGTCTGAACTTCACACATGCGCTTTACACTCGATGTTTATGTTCACTATGCAAAGAGCGTCTGTTAAGCAAAAATATAAGGAAAACATTAATTTCCTACTGTGGGAGAAGACCAATGCTAAGCAGATAAGATGTGCGGGATGTGCAACATGTAAATAATAGGAAAATACATGTACTTTAGAAGTGAAGTTAGTATTGCTGGACTACAGCACAAGCAATTTTCAGCAAAGATATTTTTCTTTCAACAACTGTCAGCGAAAGCGTTAACAAAATATTATATTCGCCAACATAACTTTGTATTTGGTGGAAGTTTCGCATTTTCATGATCTGTCATACGTTATAATACGTGATGACCATGTGGACAAAGATTTTATCGTCACTACATCGAAGACACGCATTTGTGCTTGTGTTGCAACAGTTAAATACATTTCTCAATAGAAGAGGAGGGAGCACACTAGCAAAACTGCTGGCAGGCGTGTTGGTAGAGTCATCATATAACCTTTCAAAATTATTATAACTGGATGAAATGTGCTGAGCCTTTTAGAATAGAGAAACTATACATATTGACAGTCTTGAAGGAAATTGCAGTGCAAGAGGCCTAAAAGCATCCTGTAGTTTCCAGATAAACATCTTTTGTGATATACTTGTGGGATTCGCCTTCTCCCCACCAACGTGTTGACTTGGTGAAATACCGTGTAGGACGAGCAACACCCCACAGATTCCGCCTGGTGTGAAAATCCTGTTATCGAAGACGAATACATAGCAAACATGGAAGGTTGCGTCAGAAATCTCCGTCTAACGGCTAAATGAACAAAACAGCAAATTTGCAAATGGAACTAGCAAAAAACTATTTCCTGTGGAAGCTGTAGATGCTGTGCTCACAGAGAGTCCTACAATGCCCCTGCTACATTGGAGGACCACCGCTGCATACTAAACTGTCTGCTGAGAGCCATTCTCCTTGACACAATGGCTACGACTACGGGCAAGACCCATATTTCGCTGCAATACGATGAATTTATGTACATTTGTGTATTCAGAAAGATTTCACTGTTGCTGTTAGCCATGGGCATCAAATACAAAAACATGAGAGTGGAGACCCTCAAGCACCATATCTAAAGCGGTTAAGGAACATAAAAGACCTCTGACACTCATTGGAAACCTTAAAATTCTCTTAGAACCTACTATTGAGAATTGCATATTTTCATGGAAGAGAGAGACAACAATGTTTAATTTGACAAGGACCTGAATATGGTCCACACTGACAATCTAAGGCATTTCGAGTACCAGTCATGTTCCATTTTAGAGTAATTCGCCCTTATTTCTGTATATGTATTGGTGCCCAATCTACACCACTTACCTTCTGAGTACAACTAACGAGCTTATCGCACGTTGGCTGCTGACATTCATACCTTCTAAGTTAGTTGCCAGTTAAAAGAACCCTTCATGAGCTGTCACTCCGTAGTGAGTCAGCATCATGACCTGTCAGAGAATTCGTCGGACTGAACGAGGATCGTGCAGTTACAACCAATGGGAGAGACCTTCAACGAAACCTAACACGACCGGTGAAATCTATCCGTCGCGGCTGATGTGTGTCTTGGGCAGACGTTGTCCGACCAGCCATCGACCGACATCTGCCACCGCGTCACCGGAGGGTACTAACATTGCATTGGCTTCTTCTTGATAGAAAGTTCAATATTTTCGTCTTGGAGTTTAAACAAATTTCAATGTGTAATGACTAATTTCGTATACCTTAATTAATTAACAACGAATTACCACAGATCCGAATTCCTTCCCTGACATCTCATGATATTAACTATTCAGTGAAGAACTAGGGCCTAGCAGATCAAACAAGATTATGGTCCTAATCCTAGGTTCCTTCTATTTCAGAATGGAAAACATCCCCATGTCAAGTGACCCTGATGCTGCCCAACTTTTCCTGGCCGTCGGTGAGACATGTGACGAAAAAGTGGGCTACACACACGATATTACTGTGATGGACAGCAGTCAGCCCTTGGATCCCCGATGCACGGTACAGATCGCTGTTTTGATCGTGTAGTTACTGCCTTTTCACCTGCCACCCTGTTAAGTGTGTGCTCGTCTCGGTGAAAACCGCCATCGGTTAATTTAATCGACTTGAGCAACAGCTTGTTGATAAAATCAGTTTTTTCATGCTATCGCTGACTCCATCAAGAAGGAGAAACAATGCAGTAAATTACAAGCCCATAAAGTGCCCGACAACAGCTGAAGAGCAGCTATACCATCCGAAATGACTTACATCTTATGGGGTGGAGGAGTCCCAGTCTGACACTTGTGTCCTTACTCACCACATGTCGTAGCGCACAGGATTTTGTATGGCCGAAGCAATACCTCATTTGAGCACTGTGAACATGAAAAACATTGGCCTGAACTGACATGACGCATTGCACTGTGCATTCTGCTGGAAGGTAGGTATTTTCGCAGTGATAGGAGACTTAATATGTAATACAATTCAGCTCCTGATACGTATGTTGTCGTCAGTCACTGGTTAGCGATATAGGAATAAACTATTCAATCATATGCATCTGTGTGGGCGTACACAACACCCAATAGATGGCTTGGACCTTCGACAAGGCAGTGCCTTTGTCCCTTGCTTCCGAATTGTGTCATAATGATTTGAACAACACACCATGGCTATTACTATGATACAGGCAGGCAAAGTGACCTCAGTCTTAGGCAGGGTGCCATCGATCCACTAGAGAGAAAAATGCGCTTCTTGAATTCATGTCTTACACACCTAACTACGTAATGCAGTTTGAGCGGTATTGATTAATTACATCTCTCCGATCCTTTCCGTTTCACGTGGACTGTAAATCATAGAGTTTCATCGTCGTCAACTGGGAAGAATGGGTTGCTACATACTACGGTGCAGCTACTACTAAATGAATTACTTGTGGATATTACACATGGGGGTACGGAAACACTAAGATTAGTTTGCTTTTATCGGATTATGTAGGAAATATGAAGAAAATAAATCAACTATTGCAGATTTCCGGAGTTTTAAAGTGATAGCTGTGGTACACCTTTTGAGCACCTTATAACCAAAGGTACACAGGGGTTAAATATGTATGATTACAGGTGGCAGGATGAACAAGGCTTCTGGTCAGGTGAATACAGGGTTATAAATACAAAATCAAATAAGGTAATGCAGGAGTGGGTTTAATAATAAAAAAAAAAAATAGGATTGCGGGTAAGCTGCTGCAAACAGCATTTTCATGAACCGTGGACCTTGCCGTTAATGGAGAGGCTTGCGTGCCTCATCGACACAGATGGCCGTACCGTAGGTGCAACCACGGATGGGTATCTGTTGAGAGGCCAGACAAACATGTGGATCCTGAAGATGGGCAGCAGCCTTTTCAGTAGTTGCAGGGGCAACAGTCTGGATGATTGACTGATCTGGCTTTGTAACACTAACCAAAACGGCCTTGCTGTGCTGGTACTGCGAACGGCTGAAAGCAAGGCGAAACTACAGCCGTAATTTATCCCGAGGGCACGCAGCTTTACTGTATGGTTAAATGATTATGGCGTCCTCTTGGGTAAAATATTCCGGAGGTAAAATAGTCCCCCATTCGGATCTCCGGGCGGGGACTACTCAGGAGGAAGTCGTTATCAGGAGAAAGGAAACTGGCGTTGTACGGATCGGAGCTTGGAAAGTCAGATCCCTTAATCGGGCAGGTAGGTTAGAAAATTCAAAAAGGGAAATGGATAGGTTGAAGTTAGATATAGCGGGAATTAGTGAAGTTCGGTGGCAGGAAGAACAAGACTTTTGGTCAGGTGAATACAGGGTTATAAATACAAAATCAAATAGAGGTAATGCAAGAGTAGGTTTAATAATGAATAAAAAACAGGATTGCGGGTAAGTTACTACAAACAGCATAGTGAACGCATTATTGTGCCCAAGATAGACACGAAGCCCAAGCCTACTACAGCAGTACAAGTTTATAAGCCAACTAGCTCTGCAGATGATGAAGAAATTGATGAAATGTATGACGAGATAAAAGAAATTATTCAGGTAGTGAAGGGAGACGAAAATTTAATAGTCATGGGTGACTGGAATTCGAGAGTAGGAGAAGAGAGAGAAGTAAACATAGTAGGTGAATATGGATTGGGGGTAAGAAATGAAAGAGGAAGCCGTCTGGTAGAATTTTGCGCAGAGCATAACTTAATTATAGCTATCACTTGGTTCATGAATCATAAAAGAAGGTTGTATACGTGGAAGAATCCTGGAGATACTAAAAGGTATCAGATATATTATATAATGGTAAGACAGAGATTTAGGAACCAGGTTTTAAATTGTAAGACATTTCCAGGGGCAGATGTAGACTATGACCACAATCTATTGGTTATGAACTGTAGATTAAAACTGAAGAAACTGCAAAAAGGCGGGAATTTAAAGAGATGGGACCTGAACAAACTGACTAAACCAGAGGTTGTACAGAGTTTCAGGGAGAGTATAAGGGAACAATTGTAGTAGAAGAAGAATAGGTAGTTCTGAGGGATGAAATAGTGAAGGCAGCAGAGGATCAAGTAGGTAAAAATACGAGGGCTAGTAGAAATTCTTGGGTAACAGGAGAAATATTGAATTAAATTTATGAAAGGAGAAAATATAAAAATGCAGGAAATGAAGCAGGCAAAAAGGAATACAAATGCCTCAAAAATGAGATCAACAGGAAGTGCAAAATGACGAAGCAGGGATGGCTAGAGGACAAATGTAAGGTTGTAGAGGCTTATCTCACTAGGTGTAAGGTAGATACTGCCTACAGGAAAAACAAAGAGACCTTTGGAGAAAAGAGAACCACTTGTATGAATATCAAGAGGTAAGATGGAAACCCAGTTCTAAGCAAAGAAAGGAAAGCAGAAAGGTGGGAGGAGTATATAGAGGGCCTATACGAGGGCGATGGACTTGAGGACAATATATTATGGAAGTGGAAGAGGATGTAGATGAAGATGAAATGGGAGATATGATACTGCGTGAAGAGTTTGACAGAACACTGAAAGACCTGAGTCGAAACAAGGCCCCGGGAGTAGACAACATTCCATTAGAGCTACTGACGGCCTTGGGAGAGCCAGTCCTGACAAAACTCTACCATCTGGTGAGCAAGATGTATGAGACAGGCGAGATACACTCAGACTTCAAGAAGAATATAATAATTCCAATCCCAAAGAAAGCAGGTGTTGACAGACGTGAAAATTACCGAACAATCAGTTTAATAAGTCACAGCTGCAAAATACTAACACGAATTCCTAACAGAAGAACGGAAAAACTGGTAGAAGCCGACCTCTGGGAAGATCAGTTTGGATTCCATAGAAATGTTGGAACACTTGAGTCAATACTGACCTTACGACTAATCTTAGAAGCAAAATTAAGGAAAGGCAAACCTAAGTTTCTAGCATTTGTAGACTTAGAGAAAGCATTTGACTATGTTGACTGGAATACTCTCCTTCAAATTCTAAAGGTGGCAGGGGTAAAATATAGGGAGCGAAAGGCTATTTACAATTTGTACAGAATCCAGATGGTGGTTATAAGAGTCGAGGGGCATGAAACGGAAGCAGTGGGTGGGAGGGGAGTTAGACAGGGTTGTATTCTCGATGTTATTCAGTATGTATATTGAGAAAGCAGTGAAGGAAACAAAAGAAAAATTCGGAGTAGGTATCAAAATCCATCCGGCTTCGCCGATGTCATTGTAATTCTGTCAGAGACAGCGAAGGACTTGTAAGAGCAGTTGAATGGAATTGACAGTGTCTTGAAGGGAGGATATAAGGTGAACATCAACAAAAGCAAAACGAGGATAATGGAATGTAGTCGAATTAAGTCGGGTGATGCTGAGGGAATTAGATTAGGAAATGAGACACTTAAAGTAGTAAAGGAGTTTCGCTATTTGGGGAGCAAAATAACTGATGATGGTCGACGTAGTGAGTATACAAAATGTAGACTGGTAATGGCATGGAAAGCGTCTCTGAAGAAGATAAATTTGTTAACATCGAGTATAGATTTAAGTGTCAGGAAGTCGTTTCTGAAAGTATTTGTATGGAGTGTACCCATGTATGGAAGTGAAACGTGAACGATAAATAGTTTGGACAAGAAGAGAAATGTGGTGCTACAGAAGAATGCTGAAGATTAGATGGGTAGATTACGTAACTAATGAGGAGGTATTGAATATAATTGGAGAGAAGAGGAGTTTGAGGCACAACTTGACAACAAGAAGGGACCGCTTTGTAGGACATGTTCTGAGGCATCAAGGGACCACAAATTTAGGATTGGAGGGCAGCGTGGAGGGAAAAAATCGTAAAAGGAGGCCAAGAGATGAATACACTTAGCAGATTCAGAAGGATGTAGGTTGCAGTAAGTACTGTGAGATGAAGAAGCTTGCGCAAGATAGAACAGCATGGAGAGTTGAATCAAACCAGTCTCAGGACTCAAAACCACAACAGCAACAACAACAGGTTTGTATCCGAAGTACTGAAGCAGGCAGTTTTGGTGTGATTCATAAACCGAAAGCGTATGCTATGAAGAATTAAAAGAGAATATTTCCATGTTAATTATGTCTGTCTACAAATCTTCACGGGATAACTATCATTAGTTTAAAATAATTACAGACTCGTTGTAGACGTTCTTATCGAACGAATAGTAGCATTTAATTGTTCGGGGAGATTTCATTGTCGATACCTGTAAGTGAAAAATATCTATAACTGTTAGCAACTGCCAGAATCTTGTTTCAGTAGTTAGCTCTGTAGTTTGTGAAAGGCAAAATAGAAAGATCTTGACTGATTACCTTATGATAGGTAACAGGCAAAGCTATAAAATTGGTTAACACCATATCGCTAATTAAAGGTCAGAACATGATATCAAAATAGTTAAAAACTAACAATATAACGCGATTTAGCACTTACACATATTTATACTAGTGTTCTGGATTTCATTAAGAAATTTAAAAACAACAAAAGTTTACCATAACCAAGATAGGTGTAACGGGTGAGGTACCTAAGAAACAGGAGGCTGATGCCAAAATCAGTACATTAATTACGAACATTGTGGAAATATTTGAAGGTAAGACAACTTACAGTGTTTTCTGGATAACCCACTAAACCATCAAACGTCCATGGATAAGTAAAGGGAACTTTTTTTTGTAAAAATGTGGAAAAGTAAGTTATACAGTGAGAATGACCTAGGGGCAGTATGACACCGGTTCCCGTCAGATGACCGATGTTAAGCGCTGTCGGTCTTGGCTAGCACCTTAATGGGTGACCGTCAGGTCTACTGAGGCTGTTGGCAATTGGAATGCACTCAGTCCTTGCGAGCAAGTTAAGGAACTACTTGACTGGGAAGTAGCGGCTCCTGTCTCGGAAACTGACAATGGCCGGGAGAGCGGTGTACTGACCACACGCCCCTCCGCATCTGCATCCATTGACGCCTATAGACTGACAATGACACGGCGGTCGGTCAGTAGCGGTGGGTCTTCTGAGACCTGTTCAGACGGAGAGAGAGAGAATTTATATAGTAGCTACAACGAGATGCAGTCAGCATACACAAAACTGTAAAGAATTCAGAGAAATGATACAGAGGCAAACAGCCAGTGGACAATAATCGTAATTTAATATAATGACTACATAGTAACTGATAAATCACAAGTTGCAAGTAGCTTCAATAAACATAAATAGGGCAAAATAGTTACATTGAAGAATGAAGGTAATATATTCAGAATGATACACCATAAAAAGTTTAAAAGCTGAATGTGGCAGAAAGCTGCTTACATAGTATCAATAGATTCTGAAAATGACTTCTCACTAATCTTTTAACTTCATAAGTCAAAGAAGTGTGGTATGTACAGTCCGTCACTCAGACTGGGATAGTTCTCAGAGAAACTAAAATGTACACAGTCCATTACTAAACATTTTTATAAGAAGAGTAAATGTGAAGATGTAAAATTATGTTTCTGTGTATATACTGGGATGTTTCTTATAATACTGCAGAGTGTAATCTTTTGAACAGAAACATAACTTACAAATAGATGTACTAATTTTCTTACTACGTAATAGTTAGTGTTCCTGAAGTGTTGATCAAATGAGATCAGTTTACACAGTCACCAAAACGTTTCAACCTTAAATACCCAACAACTGCCAGTCTGTGATTTAAGGATATTTTCAATGTGTTTAAATGTATAGACTGTGATACTCTCTTCAAAGAGCTTAAACTTTGTCGCAGTGATAATTTTATAAACACAAAGGCTGTGTTCATATATAATAAAAGGAGAAGAAAAGTGATACTGAACTATTCAAATGATGCTAGAAGGGCAGAAAATATTATTAATGGTGAAAATCGCGAATTGATTACTACAGGGGTCAATTGTAAGTTCATTCTTATTCCATACATTACTAATTTTGCATTTAACACACATTAATTAGGATTACCACCTCTAATAAATGACACAGCCGTTATATGTGGTACAATAGGGTGATATCAAAAGAAGAAATAGACAGTAATGTTGTTGAATTATTATGAAGTGAATCCCTGAAAATTAACGTTAACTAAACATAAGTCGAAAATGTCATATTCTGGACTATGCAAACCAACTAAATAACACCAGCAACAGATTTAAGAAATGGATAGTTGTCAATGAGTATGGCATAGCGTTCTGTATTTCAGATCTTTTGTGTATGAACTTGTTGGAATAAATGACAGTCTGTCTTTCAACTGGTATGTGTTCTGGCTACAAGTTGCCAGTCCTTAAAACAGCACTGTGTATTTGAGCAAGTGCTCTTCACATGATGCACCAGTGAGCTTCAGAACAATAAAACTGTTACACAATACTGAACAAAGTAAACCCTAAGAATGAGTACTTATTTGCAACTAGTCTCTTTTGAAATTTGATGCGATTGACTTTACCATTAACTACTTTTCAAACTACAGCAGGCACATCGTCAGATGGGGGTGTTACATACTCATTATTATCAGCACCTTGTGCCGCAACATTTTAGCGTCGTGTTGCTGGAGAGAGTAACGAAAATCGAGGTATAAGATGCTGAAGTGTTTACGAAACGAAAAGGTCCACTAGACGATTTACATCGTTGGGAAATAGGAAAAATACGCGACATGTCAAACCACACTACAATCATTCAGTCAGATACTGTAGAGTTCTTGTCTTGTTTGGGGCAGCTTTATGTACCCACTGTGAGTAATGGATTTTGCAGAGCAACCGATATCTAAAGTACACTACATGTACATACCATCGCAATGTTCGGTTGGTATTGGTTTGAAATGGATCTGCATTCGTCTTCTGTCACTGTTGAATACGACATTTTCACGACCACTGTACTTACGCCATGTTAAACAGCTGTGAGTGGTACGCCGTTCGCTGTAGACACGTTGGATAGTTCATGCTGATGCACCAAGAACCAAGGTATTGGGCAACTTCACTCACCAAGTGGTCGTGGGTACATTCAAATGCGAGAGCTTCTTTCTCTCATTCTGTAATGTATCCACTCACTGCGCTGTATCCATACAACCTACTGGCACATGCATACCGTTTCACAGCCGCGACGTACATCGGCGGTGGTCCCTGCCAGGAAGTTTCACAACAGCCCACATTCCGCTGCGGGGTGAAAATCTCATCCCCCAGGCTCTGGCTAAGCCTTATCTCCACAATATACTTTCTTCCAGGAGTGCTAATTCTGCATTTTCGCAGGAGAGCTTCTGTGAGGTTTGGAAGGTAGGAGACGAGATACTTGCTGAAGTAAAGCTGTGAGGACGGGTCGTGACTCGTGCTTGGGTAGCTCAGTTGGCAGAGCACTTCCTCATGAAAGGCAGAGGTCACGAGTTCGAGTCTCAGTCCGGCACACAGTTTTAATCTTCCAGGAAGTTTCACATCAGCACACATTCCGCTGCAGAGCGAAAATCTCGTTCAGGTCCGTTATTGGGCCTTTGTCAGCAATCTTCTTTCCGCTGCTCAACTCGCCTACATTTCATACAGTCTCAGGATAGCTCATTCACTGCAAACATGCTTTCTTTAGCATGGCTTTCGCACAAGAGATTGTTATCGGCGTCCCTGCAGCGTATGTGGTTGCCTCAGCGTAACTCCAGGCGGCTTGCTTGGCTCTGCATCAGCGAATGAGTATGTAAGCTTGGTGCCTCACCGGGAGAGCAATGACTGGCCAAATACACAGAAGCCCAGCACCGGACCTAGGATCCTGGGAGTCTCCTAGAGTTCTGGACGAAGACACATTAGACGTCGTCTTCGCTTGGTGGTACCAGTTTAAGACCTAGAACCATCACCTCTAGGAGGAACCTATAGAGCAGTGGCTAGCTGATGACGCTGCTTGGTGAGGGTGAAGCTGCTTAGCACACATTGGATTGAGGTCAGGCGTGGAGACTGTCATGACGTCAGATTTAATCAGAAGTCCAAGATCTAGTCGAAATACAAGTGTTGCTGAAGGCTTGGCGGCGAGCATTTAGAGCAGCTCTGATCAGCTTAGCTGTGAACGGAAACCCACCTCCTGTCTCATAGGTGGCTATGGGATGTGTTGTATCACCATGTGTGGATATATAGCTCACTGCTACGACCACAGACTGCCTTACTGCAGAATGATGCGCCAGCACTTTTCTGATGTTCAGGAAAAGGAATGCGTTGGCGAATCTCCTGCACGCCCTTCTACTGATTGCGAAGTCCCGTTGCCGGAGCACAGGGCTACTTTCTGTGGTGTCACCGCCAGACACCACACTTGCTAGGTGGTAGCTTTAAATCGGCCGCGGTCCATTAGTACATGTCGGACCCGCGTGTCGCCACTGTCAGGGATCGCAGACCGAGCGCCACCACAAGGCAGGTCTCGAGATACGGACTAGCACTCGCCCCAGTTGTACGGTCGACGTAGCTAGCGACTACACTGACGAAGCCTCGCTCCTTTGCCGAGCAGATAGTTAGAATAGCCTTCAGCTAAGTCCATGGCTACGACCTAGCAAGGCGCCATTAGCCTTACATAGCTTGTATCTAAAGAGTCTCACTTGAATCGTCAAGAGCGATGTATACAACAAGGATGGATTAAAGTTAAGTATTCCAGAAGCTACGTACTTTTCTTTATAGCATTCATTACGTATCCTGTTACAGACCTATCTCTTGCCTGCGTTGGCGCAATGGTTAGCACACTGGACTCGCATTCGGGAGGACGACGGTTCAATCCCGTCTCCAGCCATCCTGATTTAGGTTTTCCGTGATTTCCCTAAATCGTTTCAGGCAAATGCCGGGATGGTTCCTTTGAAAGGGCACTGCCGATTTCCTTCCCAATCCTTCCCTAACCCGAGTTTGCACTCCGTCTCTAATGACCTCTTTGTCGACGGGACGTTAAACACTAACCACCACCACCATCTTGCCTGCGTGAACTAAACGCGTGCCTTTCGGCTACTTCCGTGGCGTGGCTGTCTTGCTACGCCACAACACTTTCCATTCTCTAGAAAGCATAACCCATTACACACCGAACTTGATTCGCTAGGCTTAGACTAAAGTAAACGTTAGGACTAACAGCAGACTTCGAAAACTGCAATGAAAAAATAAATAAGGAGTTTATATGGAATTTATAATGATTGCACATCATACAGCTATGGAGAACCTGCAGAAGTGTCCAGACTAAATATAAGCCAGTAAATAACTGCCACCCACTTTGCCAGTTACGAACGTATTAGACACAACAGTGAATTTCTGAGTAAATGGGAATCTTCATTCAGATTCGTGAAGAGCCACAAGATATCCTTAATAGCCACACTTCAAAGGCTGATGGGATGTTCCTAAGCGACTGTTAAATATGGTTTGCGTGTGATTCAGTATAATTCTGTAATTACATATGAGTAAGCCAAAAGTAAGTCTGATATTAGATAATTACAATATTCTCATTTTTCAGTATCATATATAGTGCATGTCTGTTACTAATTTCCGTATGTGTATATTTAAGCAAATAAATGCAAAAAATTGTGACTAGTTGTAGTCTAATTTACCCAATTCATATTTTAAGTCATGATATTTTGGTGAGGGTACAAATCATCGTTTACGAGAAAAACTGACAAAGTAAATAAAGTATCAACGAGGCTAGGGTGGGGCGTAGTCTAAGCGTTTCTCGTAATTCATCAGTGTTCTAAATAACATGCTGTTGTAACCGAATGTTACAGTTGTAGTTTTCACTTCCAAGGGTTTAGAGCCAAAAGTAAGTTGGTTGAAATAGAGTTATCATTTTAGGTTAATCATAGTTGGTCTTAATTTGTGGCATGTAGGGCTGCTGTAAAATCCATAAAGCATTACAGTTAAGAACACAATAATACGAAAGAAACATTGAAAACATTTGCGTTAAGCTGCAATCTTCATTCGGCATAGTTCCTATGGCTTCTCAGTTCTGAGTCCTAATATTCTACAATGTGTTAACAAGAAAAGACTCATGACTACGTGAAACAGTTTTGTCAATTGGAAGGCGCTCTCTTCTTACTTCCCGTGGTAGAGTGAAAACAAAATTTAGGCCGCCAATCCCACGAAGATCGTCGATCATTATGTCGTATGATCTTTGGCAATTTTCTCGTTAACGAAAATTGGTTCCCGCCCATTGTTAATTACTAGAGAATACGTTTTCTACATGTGTGGAAACTACGAATCCGGTTTCCCAAGATTTACTTCTGTACGTTGCATACTGTTGAGGTTGGTGACGCATGCTAACACGTGCAGCATAAGATCATCTTTTTACTTAATTTTCTAATGTTGGTAACTGTTGCGCTTCAGCACCTTACCCGCTTGAAAATGACTGAGAAATCGAAGTTCCCATTGTATGTATAGCAATAAGTAGCGCAGTTCACGGTGAAAATTTTGTTATTAAGAAATTGGACGAGACTGCAAACGGAAGGCAACCGCAGTTGTGCAAAGTAAAGCATTTTATCGACAACTGCTTTAAATTTATAAATCAGCTTTTGAAGTTAATAATAACAGTATATGAAGCACAGCAGACGAAAATGTTTGCTTTTGTCGTTAAAGTCAATTATATTTGGCTAACAATACGAATAGTGTCAAAGCAAGTATCTTAACCTAGCGGTTCTGGCGCTGCAGTCCGGAACCGCGGGACTGCTACGGTCGCAGGTTCGAATCCTGCCTCGGGCATGGGTGTGTGTGATGTCCTTAGGTTAGTTAGGTTTAAGTAGTTCTAAGTTCTAGGGGACTTATGACCTAAGATGTTGAGTCCCATAGTGCTCAGAGCCATTTTTTGAAGTATCTTAACTCTGGTAAACTTTTGCCATATTTCTGTTTAACAAACTGCTAATGGCCAACTTACAGACATACAAAACAACAAATTAGGCATGCAAATGTTGTACACTTACTCGCTAAGCAAAACTACAACAGAAGTCGTGCTAATGGTCTTGAAAATAAGGAACTTACTAATTTCCATAAGTCAAAGCGAACAAACTTAACTGTACACTGACGTATGGTGAATTTTTCATTACATACTATCATGACTCGTAGGCGACAATAGAAGCAGTATGATCGGTCTGTACTAACAATGGTGCGAAACGTTAGCCTTTTTGAACGTTTATTGGCTTATTGTAGCCCGATTGCTTAAAAAGTGAATGAAGGTATATCGTAGATATAAACGTAAAAGACGTCAAGTGAAGAGAACTGGTGGAATCATAAAACCATAACTGAACTGATAAGAATGCCAGTATTATACGGTAACAAACACATGAACTGTATGGCAGTGATTGACCAAGAACCTTCATCGCTGAGTGTCCACAGAGCTTTAGCACCAGTGCTGGCGTCTAGTGTTTGTAGGTCTATATTTCAAGTGTTGGTACAACACTGGAATATTATTACAGGTGTTGTGTTATGTGGCCCTACAGATCTCCAGCCTCTAACGCATTGTGGACAGTGTACACATCCTTACGCGGGATAACTCTGATTTCAAGCCAAAAAGATTTAGTTTGATCATTACTTCTTAGTTGCAGTTTATTCAGAGGATACGAATTACACGAAAAATGTAAATTTGTCATGCTATAAAGATGAAACCAGACTAAAGTTATCATAACGACCTGCACTGCGGTATTGGATAACTTGGACGCTATAATGGGCAGATAACCGCAACAGCGATAACGCCACAGAATTTGATTATTTGTGGATTATCTGCCTCTATTGCTATGCATATTTTATTATGTGTCAGTACATGTTTCTACTACATTTTGAGTATATTTGCGCTGGCGGAAAGAATCTATGTTAAATTTTTACATAAATTAATAACAGTTAATATCAGAATGTAGCATATACTAAAGCTTTTCACATTCGCAAGTATCCGAACAAGAATAGAATATTTAGTTCTCTAATTTATGGTGGTTTTGCTGTGTAAAACAATATATAACCAAGATAAAATTATGATGGATAACACTTCCATCAATTCATACGCACTGACGTAATTTTAAGGAACTGGCAAGAATTCTGTTATATAATTACACATTTTTGCCTAAAAGAAAACTGTTAATTTGAATATTACATGATTATTCATTTTTTCTTGTTTCCTTCTTCTTTTTGTCCTCCCAAAACCTCTTCATTCTTTGGCTGTGTTCCTGTTTCCTTTGCTCTGTATATATTTTGCATGTTTTCTTCCTTTCCTTTACTTCAGATATCGTATTCATGTTTCTGTTTTTGAATTAGCCTCTCTCATTTATCATTTCAGTACTGATACTGTTTGCTTTTGGGCGTCTTCTATTTCTTGAAACCAATTGGTTTTTTAGATCGAACTGTTTACTACATCAAAAGTCCTCTTCGTGAGTCTGTTGTTGTTCATTCTAAGTACGAATCCATAGAGTGTTAGTCGACATTTTCTGATCACGTCTGTGAGCCTTTCTGTGAATTCATATAATTCTTCGGTAGGTCTCTTCATCTATACACCATCTCTGTCTACTACTCCAAAAATTATTTTGAGGATTTTTCGTTCTGTTTTCTCAATCTCTGCGATGCCTGATGTTCTGTTGTGGTTGTTTCTGATGCGTAGAATGCTTCTGGTAGTACAACTGTACTGTGGTGCCTGAGCCTATTCTGTCGGAAATATCGCTTTCATTGTAGTGCGTCCATGTCAGTTTGTAGGTTTTCTAAAGTTTTTCTGTTCTTTGTATGTTGGATACCTTGTTTCATCCTCCTCGTTTTATACATTCCCCAAGATATTTGAATTTTTCACTTCTGTTAACGTTTCCGTATTTTGTGTACATGGCTTGGTTGTTGTTGTACATTCTTTCCATGTATCGCATCTTCTCGTCCATATCTGTAGACTTGTTTTCGCTGGGAGTTCATGTAAGTATTCCAGCGCTTCTTGTCTATTGTTACTGAGTATTGCCAGGTCATCTGCCCAAGTCAGGGGTTTTATAATCGTCTTGTTTGCACATGTTCTTCATAACTGAATTAACTTTACTTTTTCTCCCTATTGTTTGATAATCTGGTCCAAGACAACATTGAATAAAAGCGGTGAGAAACTATTTCCTTGTCTGACCCCTGTATGTATCTCGAATGGGTCTGAGATTCCTCCAATAAATGTTATCATAGGTGAGGTTTCCCTAAACACCAGTTGTATAAGTGTCTCAGTTTTTCTGTCTGTTCCATATTCTTGAAACACGTCAAAGAGACACTGCCTGTCTATGAAGTCGTAGGCCTTCTTAAAGTCTACGAATGTGACCATAGTGTTGCTCGTGTGTATGACTTTCAGGAAGTTCGCAGGTTCCAAATTCTTTCAGTGCAGGATCTTCCCTTTCTGAAGCCTGCTTGGTGTTCATCTACCTTTGTATAAGATTCTGGTTCTAGTCAGTTGAGTAAAACCCTGGGGAAAATTTTGTAGGGGACCGGTAGTAACGAGATACCTTTGTGGTTGTGATAGTTTGTCTTGTCGCTCTTTCCGTGGAGTGGCTGAATCAATGCACATTTCCATTCCTGTGGTATTTTCTCTGTATTCCATATTTCTATAAGAATTTTATGGATTTTCTTTGTGATGGTTTGGTCTTTGAGTTCTCAGATCTCGGAGATAATGTCCTCTTCTTCTGGGGCCCTGTTTTTTTTTTAATTGTTTTATAATCTCTTTTACCTCTGTTGCAAAAGCCATCTTTCGGTCAGGGTATGGCACTGTTTTAGTGAATTGTAATTTTTCTTTAGGCTTCTCGCTATTGAGGAGTTTATCAAAATAATTTATAACTATTTTGAAGTTTTCTTTAGAATTTGTTTCTAGAGATCCGTATGTTGTTTTGAAGCAAATGTTTGGAATCTGATAACCCTTTATATTGTCCTTGAGAATTCCGTAGAAATTTCTCGTGTTATCTCTCTTGACGACTTCCTCTATTTTATTTAGTCTATTTTTTCCTACGTGGTTTTCACTCTTCCTGTAACTTTCGAGGTTTGTTTCTGGACTTTGTGGAAATCTTGTATGTTTTCGTTTCCTGGGTGTTTGACCGCAACCCATTGCATTCCGAATTGTCTCCGAGAAGTCTGTGCAATTTTCTGTTGAACTTTGATTAATTTCTTCAATAATATTGTTTCTGCTTATCGTGAAGTATTTTGGGTCCGGTCCTATACTTTTATTCTCTGTTGTCTTTATGTTGCTTGGGACTGGTCTAATTTTTACTTGTAGCAAGTGATGGTCCTTCTCGAAGAACCCTTTTCGTGTTCTCACTTCCAGAGTTTCGCTTTTTTCTTTCAATAGTTTCTGGGAATGGCATTTTCCAAGTTGTGGATTTTGCTTCTGACTTTTGAAATTGCTTTGAAGTAATTTGTAAGCTAAAAATTTTGACAGTAAAGTACGAGATCATCCCAATTGTTGTTGGTGCCTTTGTGTGCTGTGTATGGACTTGTTAGTTGCTTGTACTTCTCTTTGCCTAGTTGTGCACTAAAGTCTCCTAATACAATTTTAACATGTCTTTTTCGTGTTTTATTTGTTATTTTTCCCCGTCTTCCTAAAAGTCTTCCTCTTCTTGTGGTTTCTTTCCGTTGTGATCTTTTTTCGGTGAATGTGCATTGATGATTGAGTATCTATTGTTTCCTGATTTAAGGTTCCTGTAGAGAATTTTTCTGACACTGAATTTAAATCTACGATGTTGTCTGTGACTGATTTGTGTACCGCAAATCCTGTACCAAACAATGTCGGTGTTCCTCTACTGACATCAGGATTCCCTTTGGACATCCCGTAATTTTCTGTGTTGAAGTGATTTTAGTTTGTGAATGCGTATGTTGTAAAGCGAGGATCTGGATGTTAAATTTTTCCAGAACATCGTAAGCTGTTTGAATTTGCCTGGTTTAACTAAGGGATTGCGCTGATGGTGCCAATGCTGTGTTTGCGAAGATGTTTCGAGAATCTCCGATTCTTCTCCTTCTCATGATGTTCCTGGTCCCCCAGAATGCGTTGACAAGGGAAGTTCAATATATTTACTGCGGCCTGGGGTGGTGGATATTTTTCCTGTTGTTCCATCACGATTTCTTTCGAGTGTTTGGAGATCAAAAATGTTAAAGACTTGATCCATACATATTTTTAGCAGCCGCACCAACTTGGTGAACAGACGCTGAGTACTAGCCGCTGGATGCCAGAATAGACGCTAATGGCTTTAGGCCTAAGTTAGTATTTGGCCCAGCCTGGGAGGCTTCTCCCTATCCGCACACACACACACACACACACACACACACATACACACACACTCATGCAAACGGAACTCACAAACACATGACTGCAGTCCCTGGCAGTGAGGCCTCAGCAGCCAGAGACAGCAGTAATCTGTGTGTAAGCTGTATTTCCGGGAGCGTGTGTCTTTACATTATATTTCCGACGAAGGCCCTCTTGGCCGAAAGCTGATTCTCTGACAGTCTTTTTGTTAGGCCTATATGCGACTCAGCATCTCCGCTATACGGTGAGTAGCAACTATGCTTTTCATAATATTATTAATAATATGACGTTTTTTCGACGTTTCAACGCTATTAATTACCTTTTAAAATTTTGTTGTGATATCGGTGATATTAGTTGAGATTTAAAATTGAAGTTACATGTAATAAAACAATTTCTTCTCATTCTTCAACATTTTAGTAACTTTCGAAGTTAACGGTGAGTCCTATCAAAGTACAAGGATTCTCAGAGTGATCCGTGGCAGGAAAATTTAGGGAACCCTGTTCTAGGCTATGGCAAAGTACATTCTCCACAGCTAATAGTATAATGCGAACAAAATGATCAATAAGACAATTGAAGCCAGCAAAATTCACTTCTATTCTTACTAAAAGTACCGTACTACCTCAGAATGAAAAAGCCGTATCTTCCAATGCTTATAATACAGTTTACAGCACAATTAGATCACTAGTTAATGATTTCAGTAATATAGGCTGCAGACTTCCCAAGAAATTAAGTAAGCCAAATGTAAGACAGGATGTCTTCCAAATAATATAACTAGGTTAAATACGTTTTTCATTTAGCCCAGTTGAATGAATGATTGAGATAAACTTTAATCGTTTTACTTCACAAATGTGTGCACTTCCTTAGTTAAAAGAAAATGTTTCACAGAACTTGGAGAAATACTATAACTGATTGAAGTATAATTCTTCCACTCATTTATAGTTATGATACTTCGTTGTATGATACGTGATAGCTTATCCATGGGATATCACTTATAGGCACAATGTTAATGAAAATAGCTACTTTAAAACTGCACATCGATCAGACGGCGTAACATAGACCCAGTTATAAACGGAACTTCTGCTAGTGTCAGAGGAAGATATCATGACATCAGTTGGTTAGCTAATAACCTGAAGTCCATGTGAAGTAAGATTTACTTAACCACGTGACTTTCAATACAGCCTAAAATAATTGAAAGTTCCTATGTCTCTCCGTCACCTATGTCAACAATAATCACTGCTTTACTGCGCATCGCAAGCTGTCTTGATACAATACTGTCACTAGCAGTACCTCTGCCACTGTACTGGACATCAGATGTTTTCCTTTACTTCATAATTACTAATATCCAAGAAAGATAATCTTGATCAGGAAATAAATATAACCATAGAGTAACTTCAAATAGCATCAACTTCTAATCGATAGATGACTACATTTAATACAACATAAGCACCAAATAATTACCTGCTTACCATCAATCTATCCAACTATATCATAGGTAAACGACGTTCTTAATTTTCGCGACAGTGCTCAAAATAAGAACACTTTTCCGTAACAACACAACTTTACCATTCAATTTCAGACTTAAAACTAGCTGAGTCAAATCTCAACCCTGTATGTCCATAAAATGGGTTTGTCCCACTGTGATGTTATTTACACTTGTGAAACTAGCAAAACACGATCAAAAAGGTCAAAAGCTTACACGTTAGTCGAAAACCTTACCAAGAAACGTATTTTACGAAAAGGAACGCTACTTAACATCATTCCTTGTGTATGTAGCATAATAAACCAGCATAACAGACCACCAATGTACAGAACTCAGGAAGTTGTTCTGAACGTGGAGACTTCGTCAGAAGTAGAAGTAGCATCTGGCATACAAGTTAGTGCTATTGGGTGCTATTTTTATTGATTTATGTTGTTATGTCATAGACTCGAATACTGCCCATGGATACGGTGTATAGCAACGGAGCTTGATGCAGCGCAACATTCGGAGTGCTAAATGGTGAGGTAGCAGTAACACAGTTCTGCCACCTCCGCCCCACTTCCGTATTGTCGTGGTCCACTTTAGCTGATGGGGCAACATTGTAAGTGATCTGCTGTATAACTTCTGTAATTCTCTCAGGTGGCTCGCAGACGCTAATGATAAATCTCTGCAGTTTCCTAGCTGTGTGACAGTTAAACGTGGTCCGCTACCACAGGACGTGATACATAAACTACTCACTTCAGATACTAACATTGACCTAACGGTGCGCAACAGGTCGGCATGGGGAGAATCTACAATTAGATTATACACTAGAAGGTGCATGTGGTTCAAATGGCTCTCAGCACTATGGGACTTAACTGCTGCTGTCATCAGTCCCCTAGAACTTAGAACTACTTAAACCTAACTAACCTAAGGACCTCACACACATCCACGCCCGAAGCAGGATTCGAACCTGCAACCGTAGCGGCCGCGCGGTTCCAGACTGTAGCATCTAGAACCGCTCGACCACTCCCGGCCGGCAAGGTGCATGTGATTGACCACAATGAGATCATTTTTGATCTAGGAACTCAACATGCTGACTGGAATGAATTATCATCTACGGTAATCTCAAAGACATGACAGCGTTTATAGAGAAGTCTTTCAATATATGACTCTACGAGGACATTAAGGGCAACAGAATGCTGGCTCAGCAAACAGCGGCGGCAGGCGAGATGGCCGTCAGCCGCAGAGTAAGGTCTGTGGAAAAATAGGGCATTGGTAATGATACTGGAGGCAGATACATAAAAATGGAATAACGAACCGCTAAACTAAAATTGTGGCCCCAGAGCCACCGATCGGGACTCGAAATAAATTTCTGCACGATTGAAGTGCGTGCAGAGGAGAATACTTTTTTTAATGTACTTAGTGGCTGGAAGAGTACACAAGTTGTTGATGGACACAGGTGTGCATGTGCATCTATCAGGTTTGGACTCATGGATGAAAAGCAGTGTAATCCAGCGTGGTATAACGTATGTGAAATGATTGGTAATGATGAGCATTCACTGTGAACGTCGGTAGCTTTCCTGGGAATTTAGGGAAATTTAGTCTCGTATAGATGATGTTTACTGCTTGATCTTAGATTTCCTATAAAACTAACATGTGAAATTCACCTTGATCAACATATAATAGAACTTCGTTTCATCTGGGAAAAACTGTCCCCAGTCCCACACTGCTGCAAGGTTCGTTTCAAGCGACGTGCAAGGTCATGAAGCATCAGCTCAAATGGTTCAAATGGCTCTCAGCACTACGGAACTTAACATCTGAGGTCATCAGTCCCCTAGAACTTAGAACTACGTAAACCTAACTAAATTAAGGACATCACAAACATCCATGCCCGAGGCAGGATTCGAACCTGCGACCGTAGCGGTCGCGCCGTTCCAGACTGAAGCGCCTAGAACCGCTCGGCCACACCGGCCGGCTAAGCATCAGCCTGCGAGATAAAATAGCAAGGTGCAGGACTGATTTATCGGTGAATGTTTTCTGTGTGGTTGAAACGGTAAGAAAAAATGATGGATTAGATAAGGGAATGGGTTTTGTTCAGAGGAGAGTTGTACCAGTATGGAAGATAGCCGATAAGCAGGTAGCGTCCGTCTGAATAGATTACGTTGCTGCCAAGGACAGGGTTTGATGGTTGCAAATTTTGATATTTTAGATGAAGATGATCAGGATAGCATAGATTTAGACTAATAATAAGCCACCATTTTAACTGCAGTATGGGAGAAAGTGAAAAATGTAGAAGGAACGGCAAAACTGACACTGGAGGAGTAGCTACTACAGTAGAGGACATGTTTGAACATTATTTTTATCTCTGCCAGAGGCGCTGGTGATGTAGTGGAGAATCCCAACAGGGAATGAGTCATTCATGTACTGTAAGCTATACCGCGTAGCTTATCACCTACAACTGGTGATGGAAGAGTTTAATAATAGTTACAGGATGGCAATACTGAATAAAGTCCCTGCCGCGCGGGATTAGCCGAGCGGTCTAGGGCGCTGCAGTCATGGACTGTTCGGCTGGTCCCAGCGGAGGTTCGAGTCCTCCCTCGGGCATGGGTGTGTGTGTTCGTCTTTAGCATAATTTAGATTAAGTAGTGGTAAGCTTAGGGACTGATGGCCTTAGCAGTTAAGTCCCATAAGATTTAAAAAAAAAAAATCCCAGTCCTTGATTGCACCAATTGTGACTATACAGAAAAAAAGGTATGGATGGAACAAAAGCTTATTATTTCTGCTGTGAATAGAGATATTTTAATAGTCATACAATTACAGATGCATTACCACACCCAAATTTAACAGGAACCTTAAGCAATTTGGGGTAGTGCAAGCATTTTTCCACCATGGATCTGCCGCAGGGCTACCATCGGCTACAAGCAGGACCATAGACTAGCCAAAAATGGCACTTACAGTTCCATCAGGACACTAGCAGTATCACCATGAGCTGTTTGGGCTGAAAAATGTGCTAGCCCAAGGTCAGTATTTGTTCGATGGAGATTTGTGGGAGTTGAAACCAAGGCAGTGTATGATGTATTTGGACCCAGTGGATAAGGAGGAGCATATGCTATACTTAAGGAAAGCATTTAAGAGGTTACACACAGCACACCTGGCACTAAGTGTTGAGAAGTGTCACTCACATTACAAGAAGTGCAATATTTAGTACATGGGATCAATCATGATGGAGTACAGACGGTTCCTAACTTAGTGAAGGCCATACAGGATTTTCCAACACCTTATATGAAGAAAGGGTGCCAGTCATTCTTAGGGTTAACAAATCATTATAGGAAATTCGAACAAACATTTCCAGAAATAATGTTACCTTTCACAAACTTATTGAAAAAGGAGATAATTTCCACTGGACACCAGAATGCGAACCTTCATTTGGGAAATTGTATGAACTGTTGACTACTAGTCCAGTGTTGGTTTTCCCAAATTATTATATTTCCTTTATATAATAGTAATTATGCGTTTGGCTGTGTATTTAGTCAAGAAGTAGACAGGGTACACCATGCATAAGCCAGCACCTTCCATCAGGCAAATGAAGCGCAGAGAAATTATTCAACCATGGAGAAGGAAATACTGAGCCCTGTATGCTGAGGGACGTACTTCTGATGTTATTTGTATGCTAAGAAATTTAGAGCGATAACAGATGATGCAGCATTTAAACGGTTATTAGAGTTGAAAGATCCGTCTAGTAGACTAATTCATTAGCTACTGGAGCCAAGGGAAGTCGATTTGTAAGTAATTCATAAGTGTGGGAATAATCATGGGACAGTAAATGGCCTCTATAGGAAGTATTCTGTATTATAGAGAGTGAATTACACTATTGTAGAGTGGCAGGCGGCAAAAGCTGCTAGCTGTAAACTATTTACCAAGCAGACGTGGTATGTTCTGCATGAAAGTGTGTTATGCAAGAAGACAAAACTCGGACCATGTTTTGTGGCTCCAGTCACGATGCATGAGAGACTGTTGGAATATGTGGTTTGAAGAACCATGGAATGATGGGTAGCCGAACAATACTGGTAGCACGAATGTAAACGGGATGTGGAGCAAATTGTGAAGAATAGTGTTCCATGTGCACAGGGGGTTGAAATTAGCCATCAGCATAATCCACTGCAAAGGCTACCAGCGGTTAGTAAGCCATTAAAACTTATAGGTATAGATATCATAGAAACTTTTGGGCAAACACTGACAGAGATTTATTATGTACTAGCCATTATAGATCGTAAGTGCATTACATCCACTTGTGACGTCAAAGTCTGGACCAACAGCAGCTGAAGAGCAGGGGTGCGCAGCTGGTGTAATGTTGGCTTAATGGGCGTGACACAGATCCCTCTTTTGCAGCTTGGTGATGGAATAGTTATGGCGGTGAATCCAGTTACCACAGGCTGGATGTCACGTACTTCCCAGTTCTCCAAATGCTTATTGGTTGGGTCAGGCAGGGTTGGATGGTGCTGCTGCTCACTGACTTTGTAAGACTCATGCCGTTCGTGTGCCACCCTGAATTATCTGCAGTGATGGCAATGACCGGCTGTTGTAACCAGCAGTGTGTCAGGTGGTATTACTTCCTGTTAAGTGAGCTGGTTTCGACATGTGGTAAGCGAATTGAAAGAGGTTAAGTTCCATTCAGCAGGTGGGTCCCTGTCTGGGACTGGCTGATTCCATCTTGGTCTGATGACTGTCCTTTCACCTCCATCCTGGGCTCAAACTCCACTATAGCTTCTTCCCTTTACAGTTCCTCCCTACTACGGCTAAAATCTTCCCTCAAGTTTTGCTGAAACGCGGACAATGGTTTATTTACAGTTATTTGCACTTCATTTTTCCACCTCTATTCTTAGTGTCACTTTGTCCTGGGCACTGCTTCCACTCTCTGTCCGACTTCACTAGCATTTGGCTCTAAGCAAAGATTTTTGTCATTGTCCTTTTGCTCATTGTTTTCATAGCTTAGTAATTCGGTAAAGATTGTGTACAACATTAGGAGATCCATAGTAATGTTTCTCTGGTCGCATTCGCAAGATATCAAGACTGAGACATCTTTCCAGACTTTCATAACATATTACTCTTAATTAATCCTATATTAACTCCTCTCGCCAAGAGAGTTCATACAGTGGTTCCACTTCAAGGACCCTCTGATACTACTGACGCATCTACAGGCACCATTACAGGCCCACATGTGCTGTACAATAAATCTACAATCCATCTTGCTACAGGCGCTTACCGACCCATACATTGCTGCACAACAGTCCATAATTTGCCGCAGTTCTTTCCCAATTACAGGCGCTGTATCAGCCCCCTGTCAATAAAAAAGAATGCCTTTAATTACTTTTCATCCTCCTATCTTCCAACATCTAACAGACTGTCCCTCTATGTCACTTCTTTCGCTTGGTTGGCTGTTGTTGGTGACTCTACCACTTTCATGAACACTACTTCTCGAAGGGCCTGTAGCAGTTTAATTGATGACGTTATGTGTAACGACTATCTCGCACTCGTGTGGCATCTCAGTTTCAGATGTTTTGAGACAATGCCACATGATATGATGAAAGTACAACCTAACCAAGCAATACCGTTGCGAGCCATTTTCTTATTCTGATTTACCGGCGTTGTACCATGGCTTAATCCTGTATTAATGAAGTTAGACGTACCTGTCATCTGTTTTCCCTGGGAGTCACACTTTCTCAGATTACATCTCGCAATGTTCTTGACCTTGGTATTGCCCGTAAGTCCTACAAGATGCGTATCGTTAATTACGTATTCACAAATTACTATCGTCTTTATTCATACTAAAACATTTACTCAATACCTTTCTTATTTACAGTGAACACCTTATTCCTCTTCTGGCTTATCGTTAAGAGATTACCAAAGGTTTCGAGTTAGCAATGGTTTCTTACACCTCCGCCGAGCACACTCTTGAATGAAGTTGGCGTAATGCCCTTTTTTATGCAAACCCAAGAAACTACAAGGTGTGGCTACAGGCACGGGGAGGAATGCCCAGGTAAATTCCACTGGTGAAATGTTACAGGAGTTAACAGTTCCGTCCTTCTTCTTTTAGCAGACACTATAGTGGTATCTAATACGGGAATTTTGGGAAAGTAGGGGAGAGTTCCAACCATAGGATGTAGGGAAACCCACGAGTGAAAATTAAGTTCATGCTGCTACTTACATATCTTGCAGTCCCTATTGAATCACCATCTTCAGTCTCTGCCATCAGCATAATGTGTAGTTTCTTCATCGTCGTTAACCCACCAGTCTCCACACTGCCCCACTTCTGCCACCAAACTGTTGAGAGCAAATACAAGATGTTACCCCTGGGGCACTCAAATGTAGCGGGCAGGAGTAGCTACGGAGAAACTTGAGTGGAACATGAATAGTTCTTGCTTTTCGTGACGGGCATCAGTTTTCATTGGCATTTTAGGTTTCGTAGATCGTTTGTAAGAAAGATGTAATGTATGAGGAAGCTGGAGACGAATCAACGTTGTCATAAAACAGTTCTTTATTAATTAATTCAGCTTATCTCCATCATGTAACTGGTTGGAAATGGATGTGGACAGGCATGGGAAAAAACACACTCAAGTCTTATTAATCAGCCCAACTCGAACAGTCATTCAAGCGTCTATCCGTCCACAAATAATATTTTAGCGTTGTAGTGGCAGTCGTCGCAATAGAGTTAGGGGCAGGGGGCCCGACGTCCTGACACAGTGGAATACCAAATCTGTGCGCTGACTCAGTAGGACAGCCCTGGCAGTGAAGCGACACTTCATTGAAAGTCACGGTACCCCGGCTGCACAGCGATGGTGTTGCCCAGAGTCGAAGTCTGGACTGACAGCTGAAGCACAGTGGCTTGCAGCTATCAGACTGCTGGCTGTCAGGGCTCTACATAAAGACTTAAGTCCCTCGCTTGTAACCCGGTGAAAGCAATGTATTGCGAGGACTCTGGTTGATATAAACTGGGTGTAACATACTGCTCAGCTGACAGAATGCTGACGAGTTGCCTTGGTCTATCTTAAATGATGCTGCTGCTTGGGGAGTCATGGCGTTTGTGTGGCACACCGAATTATCTGGAATGAAAGGAATGTCCACCTGTTGTAACCAGCAGCGAATTAGGTCATATTACTTCCTCGTGACGGCCCTGGTTTAGTCACGCAGAGATCTGTAGTTTGAAACATGTTGAGGTCCACTCAGCATATGGGTTGATGAGCACGGCTGGTTGATTCCAGCATCACCCGATTACCGTATCTGAGCCTCCATTTATGGCTTCAAGGTTTCAATTGCAATTATAAGTTTTTCCTTTTATACCGTGGAGTTGGTACCGTAACTCTGAAACGACAGAGACGAGGGCCTATGTTTGCAGGAGGTTGGTTGTTAAAAGCTGTGTTCCAAACAGTGGATGCTAAGAGAATAAGAGACATGAATAATACAGTAGATTAGTTACAGAGGGAAGCTGGAAACTCTAGGATCCTGGTGGAGCGGCACACTATCAACTACCAAATGTGGAAAAGGGCGTGTTAAATAATATCAGATTTCTGTAGGGGTTATTAGCGCAGCTGACTAGCTACGTAACTACATAAGGATGACACTCAGTTCAATGTACCAAGATACATGGCTGTCTAGACCTATGGGACATGTGGTTGGCTGTGGCAACTCTCTGGTGGACTCTTGACGACAGTGTGGTGAATTCCCGTGTTGATGATGTGGCGCTACAGAAAGTCACACTCAATGTGATGAACACACATTTAACCCATCTCTTACTACAACTGAGACTATTTCTGCCCATCTCACGTCAGACACCGGAAGAGCTTCCAACTACGCTGGAATTCGTTGTATTCCAGTAATAGAAAATCTTATGGCTCTACTATCATCTTGAGTCAATGGATGCCAACACCGACCAGACCTGAATCCACTTGCTAGTTCATTTTGCAATATCGGTTACCAAAGACTGGTAGCCTATGAGTATTGTTTGGTTCACCCATATCCTATAAAATGGGGAACCTTGGGAAAATTTGCGTAAGTCAGGATGAAGGAAATTTAAATGGTTATGAGCAGGGAGGAAGAGTCCTGCTGTGATGAGAGCAGACGACTGTGCAATGCCAAAAGAAGCAGATGATGAGGCACCCATCCAGGATGAACCACAGTGTTCCAGAGATATATATACATATGTGATGAGCTGCTTTTAGGAGGGACATGAGCGGAAGGGTGCCTACGGGATTTCTTCACACCGTAAACTTATTTTCGGAGGTCAGTATCTTGTAACGTATCCGCTCTAAATACAGACCTAAGAAACATACTGAAGTATATTTCTTCTTGACATTTATGTTAGCTCAAATTTTTAAACTTGTTTAGTTACACTATTTAAAATGATATGTAAGTTAAGTAATGATTATAATATAAGTCTTTCCTGTTATATTGGATGTAAATTTCTTGAAGTAGAATAATGTGAAAATTTGTAAGGGTAATCCATGTTGTAAACTATTGTATAAAATCCCACCCAGACTAGATTTTAAAGTTATTTTCGTTTAGATAGGATGTATCAATGACGTGGATGCGAGCCTGGAGGAACCGTTTCCGTTAGAGAGACAGTGTATTAGACAGTCGGTAGACAGCTAGCGAGTCGTAAGTCGTAAGTTTAGCACAGTGGTAAGCAAACCGTGTTAATATGAACAATGCTCTGCATTAATTATTACTACTAATAAGTGAGTTGGTATCTAGTAGCACGTCGTAGGGATTTTGAGAGATAACGGACAGTGCTCAATGTTTAATATGGTTGGCAGGAAGGTGCATGTAGTGATAGAATGCACAATGTGTTCTGTACGATGTTGTGGTTTTTGGAAAAAACGAAGCGAGAATAATATTAGAGCAAAGGTGGACGAGGTGGACGTTCATTGCTCTAAAATATATGTTCAGTAAGTAATGCAATAACCTTTTTTTTGACAGCAGGTGGGTTATTCAGAATTTCAACGCATTACATTATTCCCCACGCTTTTGATTACAAAACTCCGTTTTTCAGCATAAACTCCGTTCAACGCGACGGACTTATGCCACCTTACTGGGAGGACATGTATTTCCGCATGGTACGACTCTAGTAGTCGACGTCAGAAGCAACGCCTTACTGCATCAGTGAGCTCCCCATCATCCACCTACTGCTTCCCGCAGTCTGTCTCCTTCATTGGGCCAAACTTAATGAAATCGGAAGGAAGACACGTGGCTGTAGGGTAGATGAGAAAGAATAGTCCAATGAAGTTTTGTGAGCTCTTCTCGGGTGCACAGTCTTATGTGACGTCTTGCGCTGTCATGTAGACAGAGAAGTTCATTTACATTTTTGTGCCGACAAAAACGCTTAAGTCGTTTCTCCAATTTCCTGAGGGAAGCACAATACACCTGTGAGCTCATCGTTGAACCATAAAGGAGGACCTCAAATAGAATAAACCCTGCAGAGTCTCAGAAGACCGTCACTTTGGCTTTACCGGCTTAGACTTTTTCTTTGGAAGAGAGGTGGTGTGGCGCCACTATGCGAATTTTCGTTTTCTTCCTGGTTCGAAGTGATGAAGCCATTTTTCTACCCCTGAGACGATATTAGACCAAAGATAGTCAAGATCAGGCTCATAAAGCGCAAGCAATACCGCATAGATTTTCCTCGCTCTTTATGGTCTTTTGTCAAGTGGCAAGGAACGCAGAGGGTACACACATTTAAATACTCCAAGCGGTGGACGAGTGTGTTAGCATTACTAACAGTGACGTCCAGTTGCACGATGTGGAATTTGATTTTGATCTGTCGATCACCTCGGGTGAGAATGTCCGCACGTTCCAACATTTCAGTAGTCACAGGTGTATGCAGATGGCCGCCACGCCGAAAGATGGGACGGGTTTTGGGCGACCTTGTTACGATGATGACAGACGCCTCGCCCAACGACTTACAGTACGTCTGTTCACTGCCAGGTCTTAGTAGACATTCTGCAAGCACCTGTGAATATCTGCAATGCTGTGGCTTTCCGCTAAAAAAAAAACTCAATGACAGCTCCCTAGTAGGAAAGCATGTCCGTTACAGAAGCCAGTTTGAAGACTACGTGTAGTGCAACCATCTTTCGGAACTTCATGAAACTAAAGGGGCTGAAGCGGGAAAATTCCACAGTGTCCCATAAAAAATTTTGCGCATTTTCCAACCGAAAATGGCAGATTTAAATATGTGTTTCATTACGTATTGAACGCCCCTCATAATAACCAACCACACGTTCAAGATATGTCACGCACTAATAGTGGGCAACGAACTGCATATGACGTCACATCTATAGAGGAGGAAGAGTGTGAAATCAGTACGTGATTTGTACAAAATGAAAGCAGATTCTGGGGCAGCTATTGAAAGTACAGGAACTCCATAGTTTTGACCATCCAAAGCAAGATCTAAGAGGTATATTTAGTTAGTTTCATCATAAGGTGTAGATTAATCTCTTCACCTATTGTATTCATTATACAGAAAAGCAAAAATGTCAGATTACTCTCTTCAGTTATTGTATTCATTCTACAGAAAAGCAAAAAGTTTGTGGTCTTCATCGTCAAAGACTAAACTGTAATTTTCTTCGTAGCATTTCTCGGTGTGTACGTAAAGTACTGTGGACAATTGGTCTACTTATACAACTGACTATTAATGCTGCTTCGCAGAAGGAAAGTCGTTATTCCCTATTAAAGAAGCTGTTACTTAATGTTCGTTTGGAACATATTTAAACGTTCAAAAGATTCGTGTTGTACATTGTTGTGTTAAGCGTGCCTTTAAATCACTTAAGTAAGAAAGCATCCATTCATATGCAGTTGCAACATATTCAGATACCGAGTGCATTAAAGTAATCACTATGAAAACTATTTAAAAGATACTATACTCAAATGCATATTGACTACATATTACAGGTGTAACTTTTCGTAAGTTCTTTGAAGTGAATATAAGTTTATTTCACTAATAACTGAAGTATTTTAGTGCAAATAAGTTAGAAGACGTAGTAAAGTGAAGATTACTGTACACATAGTTTGGTCTTTATTGGTAGTTCGAAGTCTTTGAATACATATACACAATAGCGTCCGCGCTCCCAGCATTATTATTGTAAAGACAAAAAGCCAAAACCAAATAAAAACGTAACAAATACGTGTAAGAAAACGACATTATAATTAGCATGCTAAGATACACAGGAGAAGAAGAAAGTTTTGTGGAATACGTGTTCACAATACGTGCTGCAGTAGAGTAGTATGTGTTGTGGGGTGGCGAGTAAGTAAGCTAACGGGCCTTTAATTTTTGTTATCTCGTTAGTGTGAAAAAACACTAAAATTATCTGTGCGTGCCTGCTTTACACCTACCTTCACCATTTACAAGAGCATGGAAACTAGTTTTGCGGTCAGCCAGAAAGCGATAATTTCTAGTCTCCAACTCGGCATTACTCTTCGTAGACGCTGAAAGAAAGTGTTACCTACTTGCTATTTACTCAGCAGGGCCAGGAACTATGACTACTAATAGAACTTTTGAGTTTTAACTGATTGATATATTCTCTAAGAAGTTCACGTGCACAAAATATTCTGTTGTAACTACTATCTCTATCAGAAACAACACTATTAACAGTTAAGAGGCGACTTCTACAGGACGTTCCAAGTAAAATCGTCTATCGGCGTGACTGTAATCACCAAAGTTAATTGCAGCCTTAAAAGTGGAAAATAGCCTCGCCACTTGCCACGTGGTTTTCTCATCATTACTTGCGGCACAGAACCAGTTACTTCCATGAGATGTAAGCGATCCAGAACGGTGTACAGTCCTTGCGAGTTTACTTCCCACTTTTACTTAAAACGCTTTTGGTAGGTGGCTAGTTCTGACGTCATCCAAGGCACAGCTCACGCAGGAGTTTGACACGGATAGATTGATATCTCGATGCGATGTGCCTGTTTTCACTGCCTCTCTAGCATTATATGGGCACAGCGGACTATCTAATGGAACATCAGATGTCATCCACCCTAGGATAATTTACAATCTTCTTCATTTTTATATGAATGCAGATAAGCTGGCTTTATTTAGTGAGGAAGTTTTAGTTCGACTACAGTTAAACTTTGCTGCCTAGACTCTTTAGAACGGAACCGACAATAGAACATGATATCTCAACTGCATCTTTAACATTCCTTGTAATGACTGTTATTTACAAAAAGTCTTGAAACTTGGTACAGTTGTATAATTTAATGAATGTAATCAAGTGTTGTAACTATAACTGTCTATTAACAAATACAAATGATACTTACTCTATTACGAATAAGGACGTTTTCATTCCAAATTTTGTTTTTGTGAATAACTTGAAAACTAGTAGAAGGATTTATTGGTGTCACCTAGGTAATGTTTTTGTATCAAACTGAGGCTACATACGAATTTTCATCTTTCTGAGTCTAATTTGTATTTATCGCCTTCAGTTTTCCTAAATCCGCCGATTTTGACCAAAATACGGCTCTGATCAAGTTGAGAGTTGTAACTTCAAATTGTGACACACATTTGCACATTCTGATATATTTTTAGCTTTATAGCCTCATTATTTATTTTAAATAATATATTTAGCGGAACATATTCATTTGATCATTGTGAGACTTCACAGTGTTAACATTAATACACTGCATTATAGACTGACAAACTTTGGAAAGGCTACCTTAAATTTAAATTTCACTCTTAGTTTATGGTGCAGTTTATGGTATGCTCAGGCGCGTTATGACGACGTGGCACTAGTAATTGAAAGCTGGGGTAAAATGTTCAAATGTGTGTGACATCTTATGGGGCTTAACTGCTAAGGTCATCAGTCCCTAAGCTAACACACTACTTATACTAAATTATCCTAAGGACAAACACACACACCCATGCCCGAAGGAGGACTCGAACCTCCACCGGGACGAGCCGCACAGTCCATGACCGCAGCGCCCCAGACCGCTCGGCTAATCTCGCACATCAGCTGGGGTAAGCCCCGGCACATTCGTTCGTCTCTGTACCTCTTAGAATGATATAGCACTTGTTTCGCCTCATCACTCCCTATTTATTTTTGTGTAAAAAATTATTTTTGGGCAAAATTAAATATGAAAAAATAAGTGGTGTTACTGTCGCCTTTAAACGAAACAGATTTTAGCTAAATTTTTGTTAATATTACACCCACAAAATTAACCTTACGTTCTATATATAAATATCGAAAAACGTATTATAGAGGATTTTTACATACCATCTAAATAAAATAACATAGAAACATGAAACAAAATTTTCGATTCTTACAAAGCTAATTTTATGATTTAGAATTTTCAGTCTTTACCTCAAAGAGAAACACACAAAAACTTTTCACTCTTACGTAGATTTTCAGTATTCACTCATCTAATCACTACCGTGGGCACCACGGTGTGTGTCCTTACGAACCACTTTCACTATAACCTTTAAGATAGAGGGTGGGAAGTCACAATGTATGGCGACTTTCTCGATGCTATATTACAAAAAGGAAGGCAATGTGGTTGGTGTCCTTCTCGTTTTCTTCTCCAATAAAGCTTGTAGGCTGCCATGCATGGAGCCTCCATGTCCGTGACAAACAGATACCACAGTCTAACCTTCTGTTCTCAACTTACATCTAAGGGAGGACAAAACACATTTTTTGTTTGTTTTGCTCTATAATTTTAATAAGCAATTGTGAACTTATCAGAATTTTTTTAAATTTAGTATTTGGAAAACTATTATTAACTTTTCCTAATGATTGTTAGAAATACGCCGCTTCACAAAATGGTGACTTTACACTAGCTCACTTTTACTAGTTACATCGTTATTAAGCTTGAATCATGAACTTGGCAATTTTTTTATAAACCGTAGCTATTATGCTATGAAAGTCGACATAGGTTTTTAAATAGTCCCATTTTGTGTTAGTTTACAACTTATTTCATTATCTTACAAGGCAATGATCCAATAAGACATGTCGAAACCTACCTTAAAATTTCTTGCACAGGAAGAAGATATGGAACGAAATGCACTGTCAAAATCTTATCTGCTAAGGGGAACTGAAAGTATTACAAAAATAGATGAAATTTGCCAAATTCGTAGGGTGTCATGCGGTAGTATAAATGTACACCCGCACTGACGCTGTAGCAACTGCGCATGCGCAACTAGGCACACACATAACCGAGGTCGGCGGTACATTTGTAAACTGGAAACACGACACAACCCGATACTAGTTTGTAAAGGTTACCGTTAGTTTAAAGGTTTTTTGACACTACAGTACACAGTTACTATTCTCTCGAATTAGCCAATCAAGAAACATCTAATACAAATTATCAGTTGCTTTTTGCCGTATTGGTAAGTATTGACAATGCAGATAAAGCTGAATTAATATTTATTGTGCTTTCGCAGTGCATACCTGCTAACAGTGCTACTGGTTTCACAGTAATGTGGAATCCAATTAACGGTCTCAGTTTAGTGATGATGAAATATGAAGAGAGTGGTTTCCAGCCGAAATCATGTACTTGTCCTGAGAACGTACAGATGTGTTAGTTGATTTCCTTCACATTCATTCGAATGATAACGTACTGCAACAGCTTTCAGCGACAAAGAAAAGTTAGTGAAATATTGGTTAACCGAATGAGGGAAAAAGCGCTTGAAGTTACATGGTATACAAAAGCGTTTTCGTTTCATAAAATCGAAGCGTGAATTGTAAAAATGGAAGAATGAATTACATGAAGTAAGAAATATGCGCAAAATTGAAACCGGAAACCATCTGAATGAAAAACCGTTCGAAAGATTTAGAACCGCTCGTGAGAGGCTATGCACCGTTATCGGATCAGATCTACGACACTGCACCCTCCGAATTGCTTGTGACATTAACACTGCTACCCTACTGGCCATTGTAATTGCTACACCACGAAGATGACGTGCTACAGACGTGAAATTTAATCGACAGGAAGAAGATGCTGTAATAAAAAAATTATTAGCTTTTCAGAGCATTCACACAATGTTGGCGCCGGTGGCGACACCTACAACGTGATGACATGAGGAAAGTTTTCAAGCGATTCCTCATGCACAAACAGCAGTTGACCGGCGTTGCCTGGTGAAACGTTGTTGTGATGCCTCGTGTAAGGAGGAGAAATGCGTACCATCACGTTTCCGACTTTGATAAGGGTCGGATTGTAGCCTATCGCGGTTGCGGTTTATCGCATCGCGACATTGCTGCTCGCGTAGGTCGACTGTTAGCAGAATATGGAATCCTTGGGTTCAGGAGGGGAATACGGAACGCCGTGCTGGATCCCAACGGCCACGTATCACTAGCAGTCGGGATGACAGGCATCTTATACGCATGGCTGTAACGGATCGTGCAGCCACGTCTCGATCCCTGAGTCAACAGATGGGGACGTTTGCAAGACAACCATCTGCACGAACAGTTCGACGACGTTTGCAACAGCATGGACTATCAGCTCCGAGACCATGGCTGCGGTTACCCTTGACGCTGCATCACAGCCAGGACAGCCTGCGATGGTGCACTCAACGACGAACCTGGGTGCACGAATGACAAAATATCATTTTTTCGGCTGAATCCAGGTTCTGTTTACAGCATCATGATGGTCGCATTCATGTTTGGCGTCATCGTGGTGAACGCACATTGGAATCGTGTATTCGTCATCGCCATACTGGCGTATCACTCGGCGTGATGGTATGTGATGCCATTGGTTACACGTCTCAGTCACCTCTTGTTCGTATTGACGGCACTTTGAACAGTGGACGTTACATTTCAGATGTGTTACGACCCGTGGCTCTACCCTTCATTCGATCCCTGAGAAACCCTACATTTCATCAGGATAATGCACGACCGCATGTCGCAGGTCTTGTTCGGGCCTTCCTGGATACAGAAAATGTTCCACTGCTACCCTGGCCAGCACATTCTCCAGATCTCTCACCAATTGAAAACGTTTGGTCAGTGGTGGCCGAGCAACTGGATCGTCATAATACGCCGGTCACTACTCTTGATGAACTGTGGTATCGTGTTGAAGCTGCATGGGCAGCTGTACCTGTACACGCCATCCAAGCTCTGTTTGATTCAATGCCCAGGCGTATCAAGGCCGTTATTACGGCCAGAGGTTGTTGTTCTGGGCACTGATTTCTCAGGATCTATGCACCCAAATTGCGTGAAAATGTAATCACATATCAGTTGTAGTATAATATATTTGTTCTATGAATACCGGTTTATCATCTGCATTTCTTCTTGGTGGAGCAATTTTAATGGCCAGTAGTGTAATTTCCAGACTTCGTTGACCTGACTACGCAGGTTCAAGAAATCGCACAGAATAAGAAGTCGCAAAATTACCAAGTTTACGTGTCGTAAACGTGTAGAGCAGCTGCCAGTAATAGACAATCCTATAGAGAAATTCATAGCTGACGTAGACGACACTTGCAGTTATCCTCGCAACTGCTGTTTATAACGTTGGTCAGTCAGGTTTCATGAAAGAACTGCATGCACACCGCACTTTATCATTTCGAGATGAAAAAAAACCATAGTCGGTGTCCCAATCAATGAATGCAATGATGCATTGAAATTAGGACCAAAAATTTAAAAAAGGACTGTTTAGTTCCAAAAACCTTATAGTCGACATATCAAAATCTGGAAAAACGGGAAAGAATAATCTACAACAATTCGTTCGAAATGTATTCCTACCAGCGGCAGAAACTTATTCATTGCTTTTGTTCGATTCATGGTTTGGACCTAACGACACCTCTGTTCTTGTAGAGGACGACAAAAAATCTTTAGATGTAATGTGGATTCCACCTGGAACTGCTAGTGCGATTCAACCTCTCGATAAAGAAGTTTTTCTGCAGTGGAATGCATTTTTCAGGAAATTATCTGGCCACAAAATTTTTGGCACCGCTCTAGCATTTCAGGTACATCAGGGGAACAGTATTCTTAAGCTCCAGTCAACTGTGCATTATCAGTTAGATTCGACATGCTTTACGAATTTGATCAAGTACGGCTGGTATGCAGCGCAATATGCAGATCAAAGGCCGGGACCATTTCTAACTCCATCCCAGCTCTGTCTAAGTGAACTAGTGGTTACTTCCAAGTGCCTGACTGCATCAAATTTTCCTTTCTCCGGTGTGCCTGGTGCAAGAAAAATGTTTGTTTCTGTCATTCAATATATACTTCGCGTTTTTGTGGCAACTACAGGGAATAAACAAAGAACTGTTTCACTGATAGTCAAATGTACAATATTCAAACATTATGAAAAGGAGTGGCCCACAGGAAATGTTATAAAATGTAGTAATGCAAGACACATATCATTTCAACAAATTATAGGTCCTCATTGATGGAAGTCGTCTGTGGCATCAAACACTGCCATGATTTTATTATCTCTGCTAGCCACTTTTATCAGAATTGTATGTGCAAGAATTGAACTGTTGATATGAAGTTATTCAAAATATGTCTGTATAGTTTAAGGCAGGTCTTCACCAGAGCAAACAAGTTAACAAGCACGACCAAAAGAGACTCCCGTCTTGTGTACCTGGTACGCCTTTTGCAGGTCTTTCAACTGGATGCCACTGCAGCTACTTACATGTCCCTAACCTTCCGCAATTACCTATACGGAAAATGGAGATCTGCAGTTTAACGTGGAATCCGAACCAGATGTCTTTAGTGGCCACTCCAACGTCTGTGAGAAGTGAATGATTGATTCAAAATCATAATGAAAAAGTTGTGCTCTGAACGGGATTTGATCCCGCGTTCTCTGGAACACGAAACGTCACTTGACCATTTTTGTTCTAGACAAACAGAAGACGTTACACGCGTAGTGGAAACGCTAGCTGTGTCACCTCTTGAGATGATGCTCGACGTCGGTAATTAGTATTCTGTTTATAATTTTCCCCTCAATGCTAATGAGAAACCAGGGAAGAATGGCAACGGACATACAACGAAAATTTTGGACCAGTCCTAAGGAGAGATGGAGATCTAATTGGATGTAAAGTGTACGATCTCCACGGGTGTCACGCTATCATACAAATTGAGACACTTAAATTTTTCCTTCCCTGCGCCATTTTGCATACTCCGTAGATAACAGTGCTCTCGCCATGCAAAATAATCCTCACTGAATAGCAAAGTTCAGCATTGTGGCCCTAACACGATAGAGTTGTACACTGTATGGCGAATATTAGCTGCAAAAACGAAAATCTAATAACACAGCGTTCATACGCAATGTTCGCCCCCTCATGTTCTCTTCCGTTCCCTCTAGTAGAAAAGATGCTACACATATACAAGGGAATGGTAGTGAATTTTCAGCAAATGCTCATACGCACGTGTTCGCTTCCACTCACTCTATTGTAAACCAGGCTTTCGGTGCTTAAAGTTGGAGTCTAGGAACTCCAGATAATTCCGCTACGTGCCGCTGCGTGAGTGATTCGCCGGGCAGGGCTGTACAAACCGCAGTTATAAGCTGCTCTTCGCGCGGCAAAAATGTGTAACTTGAGCATATTTTACAAAATACTTGCAGTGCCTCTTAGCATCTACAATTTTGGCAGTGCATTTCTTTCGTTGTTTTCTCCCTGTGTAAAAAATTTCAGGGTAGGTTTTGACACGTATTATTGGACCATTTCCTTGTTAGATGTTGCTTTGCTTAGATAATCGAATAATCTTCGCAAGTTATATCTTCATATGGCTCAATTATCGTATGGATTAGTATGCTAAAGCAGTCACTTATTCGACAGGAGTTACTCTGCTTTGTTACACACATAATTAAAGAACTGTTTCTATTATAACATATCAATAATCTACAATGCGAATTTCTTGAGACATCAGTTTTCCTGTATTCTTTTGTGTAGATGTCAATATTTATCCGTTAAATAACCATTTGTCTTAAGCAAGATTACGCATTACTTTTTACGAAACGAGAGGGTATTACACTCCAATCTTCGACCATTTTACCGTATATGTCAGCGTGCTGACTTAATTTCTCCTATTTTTCCTGATTTTCATTTATCCATAGCTTTTACTTTCATACATATTTCGAAGCCTCTTTCTCCCTTTTATTTTTGTCACCTTACTGACCTCGTTATTTACATCGATTTTTGGTGTGATCTTCACACCACTCTCACATCCCTCCTTTAATTAACATCAAAACGCTTTGGCTTGCATCTAGTGACACCATATTATTACGCTCTCTTACCAACAGATTACCTTACTCCCAACATCAAAATTATTAATTTACACAGAGTTTATTCTTTCAGATTTTAGAAATTTTGAGCTTCAATTACTTCTCTTAACGCAGAGTATTTGTATTTTGTTGCTACTAATCCGTTTCGTGGATCTAATTTATCATGCGTTAACTTTAGCCATTAATTTTCTATCATTGGGGCTCATAAGTTGCTCATTGTTATTTGAAAATGTAGAGTTAATTATTGCAAGCTATCTCTCATACATTCTTATAAGTCATTATTCGGGTATAGTCATTTGTGGTAATCACTCTTACTTACAAGGAAGACATTACAAACTTACAGCATATGTACAGCTTGAAGCTAAATAGTCCTTACTTACCCCCTACAGTATGTACTTACTGGCAGCTTTGAAAGGCTTCAGATCTACAGTGTTTCGTAGACCTACTTCTCTCTTAACTTTTCGGGTATTCCAAACAGTTAGCCTTTGCATGAGGCTTACATATTATTCTAAATGTTCCTTTACGAACGTGCATAAACTTATTCCTTTCCGCTGATATTTTCATCGATTTTTCTTTAGTTTTGACTAACACTAGTTCCACAGTGTAAAAACTAAAGAGGGAAGATTTCGTGTGATGCGATCTTTTTCTTTCCAAAGCTCTTTTATGGGAAATTTTATCTATTAATTATCCGTTAGTCAATGTTTCTTCGAGGTTATGGTTCTCTTCCACATTAGCATCTTGCACGTTATTTCCGAATTTAATATCTTCCTGCAAGTATCCCTTATTTCTTATTACTCAAATAGGCAGTTCCCATGCTTCATTATTACTGCCCACATAATTTATAATGAAAGGTTCAGTAATCATTCCAGATTCTGGAAAAGTTAGTACTAAGTGGCTCTGATCAAAGGCACACTTTTCTTGATGTTTCGTTAAAAGATCTGTACCACTAAAACTAAAACCGAGCATAATTAAACAAGAATGATCTATTATTGTGTTACCTATACCAAATGGTATTAAATCTTCATGCTGTATTGATCTAAATCTTTTCCAGTATCACCTATCATTCCCAAACCACTTACTTTCACGATCGTTAACTCATTCTTATCAGGAATAGAATCAAGGAATGCTTGGGACAAAGCATTTGCTTCACTGCCAGAACCAAGAAGAGACAGCAGAGAGTGCCTGAGATGTTAGCTTTAGGGTGAGCTATTCTAGTTTGAACTGGATCCTCACAAAAGTCTCCTAATATATCATTTTCAATCTGTCGCCAGCTGAAGTAATTTTGGTTAGTTGCAAGTACATTTACACTTAGATTCACGGGGTCATCCAGTTCTACATTCGGAGCTGTCTTTTCTAAACTGTCCACTTCATGAGCTCCTATACTTTCGTTTGTTGAACATCAGGTAAACTACTCTATACTTCTGAGCAACTGCGTCCCTATGCTACATTGCTATCTATTATACTGTCGTCGGCTTTTAGTCGCTAGTCGATACAGCTAATCGGTTCCCCGACCTCGTTGTTGTTGTACCCCTTTCATCTAACAACTCCTCCTCTTCAGAACCTTGCAAAACTGACACTACTTCCTCTACCGAAACTTCATCCTTCGGATTGCCACTGTTCTCAAATATATGAGCCTTTACTTCATCTTCGTCTTCGTTTGATCAGACGTGTTAATTTGTTCCTCCCTATTATCTGCAGCGTTTTCTTTTTTACTTCTTAACACATTTTTTCTAATAGATCCAAAATGCTGTCAGCTGTATAATGAGAGTGATACTAAAATGTAGACTTTCACGGCCGGAAATATCATGTCCATTATAATTATCCGGGCTGTTATGCCGTGGCCGGTTATGAATTCTGTGTCGATTCCCAACGTTTCGTCTCCGACTGCGGGAGACATATTCAAGGGGGTCCGTAGCTCAATGGAAGGTCCAACACACCCACTGTCAGTAGCGAGCCAGTGGGTGTGTTGGACCTTCCATTGAGCTACGGACCCCCTTGAATATGTCTCCCGCAGTCGGAGACGAAACGTTGGAAATCGACACAGAATTCATCAACCGACCACGGCATAACAGCCCGGATAATTATAATGGACAACATTCACGCTCCGACTGTCATTATTTAGGACGTTTATATGACTGTTGGAGGACCTTTTAGTGTCCTGCACCAGCTCCCCAACAGCAGCTACTCATTCCACTCGCTCCACATAATCATTAGACCTGTCCACCTTACATCTAGGTGCGGAATGATCCTTTTCTGCCAATACCAAGGCAACTTACCTTCTGGTCCCATGACTGCCGTTTTCAGTTTCATCTTTTCTGTCAGAAGTGACAGCCGTGAAAGGCACTTCCTAGAGAACTGTGTAACTGATTCACGACCTAGAGCAAACATTTTACCATTCCGAAATTCCTTAAAAACTTCGTTTTGTTTGTTGTGAGACCAGTAATCTTTAAGAAATGCAGTTTTAAATTCACCAAAGAGTGTTGCGTGTAATCATTACGTCAGCTGCCCATCGCAAAGAATCTCCTGACAAATGACTGTTTATGAAAGAAATTTTCTCACGTTCTGACCATACATTTTGTAAAACATCCTCAAAATCATTCCAGAACTGTAATGGGTGAATTTGTTCGTCTTGATCAATACGTGTAATTGACGACATCCGAGGAAAGCTGTATCAACTGAAGCAACATGCTGTACTGTAATATTGCAAGAGCTAGCAGCGGTTACTTTATTTTCTATGTTAGTAATACTAGCATTTATTTCTTCTACTTGGAGTTCCACTGCTTCCACTGTGTCAGAAACTTTTTTGTCAACATCCTCACATAGCTTCAGACAAAAAAACTTTACTTTCTCAATATCCATCTGACTAGTATTTACTTTATTAGTTACTTCCTCAAATCGATTAGAGCAAAGTTTGGAGTCATTGCCTCTTCTTTCTGACAACCTCCCTCCCATAAGATCATTTGCATCTTCAAAATCTTTACGAACTTCACCAATTTCAGTTTTGAAAGTACTACGCAAATTAGTTTGCTTTTGGCCTACTTTGACTTGCAGATCGTGGTAGTTAAAATAAATTTAATAATTTAAGCTATTCAGTTTTGAGGTTATTTCATCCTTTAGTTTCTTACTACTATCGTTTATTTCTTTACTGATATCCCTTTGTCCTGTATTTATAGATTCAATCTTACTGTTTGATTGTTTACTATTGGATTCCATCTTATTGTTCAGTTCTTTACTACTATACTTCAGTTCTTTACGATACGATTCAAGTTTAAGAAACAGCAATTGCATCGAATTTGGTGCCTCTACCTTGCCACTTGGCATTTCCACCGGTTTTAAAACAGTTTCTAGCATTCTATGAACTGGCGGAATATCAGAAGTATTGAATTCAATCAGAATTATCTGATAACTCTCTTAATTCTACTTTTTCGTTTTTGACTTCTACTTCAATTACATCATCCTCCGAAAATGTTTCTGACTTCTAGGTAACACTGAATTTTACCTCCTATTTTACTTTTGACAGATCTTCTTGAGATTTTGTTTATTACTTTCATGGAACCATCTTTGTTAGTTTCAATTTCGAATTCTGAGGATTTATCGTCAGAGAATGGTTCCATCTTAGCTTTCACAGTATCCTTATCAATAGATTCTATTTTTAATAGCCTGTTAGAAGCAATTAACAAATACTTGAAATATGATTAACTGCTTGACCTCGACGAGCGATGTGGAGTCACAGCATGCGTGATGCGACGCATTGCGACGTGATGTTGGCAGCAAAGGCCGCAATGGTCGTGAGGATTGCGGTGAGTAGCGCCTACTGCAGTAGCTCCAAGGGAAAAGGAGGGGTGGAGAGGGGGGAGGAGGGCTGGGAACCAATGAGCGCAAGCAGTATCTTGCAGGTAGCTTGTAGGTCCACGAAGTTCCATGATTATGCTCTGTCTTCTAATCTCAGTGCCGGTAGGAGCTGTGATGTAGTGTTAACTTACCTCCTTCCGCTGTGGCTAACAATTACAATTTAGTTTTCACACTTGCACGCAAATCATTGCACTTGTATCATTTCGGTATCCTGTTAGTGCCTACCAGCGTTCCCTGTTTAGTACTGATCACTTCCACAGTTCAGATTTCCAGCCGATGCACCATGTGTGGTGGGCAATTGATCTAACTGGCCTTTACTTTTTGTTATATAGTTAACGTGAAGAAACCCTTAAATTGTCTGTCCGTGTCTGCTTTACACCTACCTTCACCATTTACAAGAGCCTGAAAAGTATTTTTACCGTCCCTCAGAAAGCAACAGAGACCATACTGACCTTAATTCCTAGTCTGTAGCTCCACATTACTCTTTGTGTGCACGGAAAGAAAATGTTTCTACTTGCTATTTACTCAGTGGGATTAGAAACTATGATTACAAATAGAAGTTTCGAGTTTTAAGTTATTGATCTACTCATTAAAGTGTGCACATGCACAAAATATTTTATTGTAACTAATATCTTTGTTGGAAACAACACTATTAACAGTTAAGAGGCAACCTGTATGGGAAGTTCCAACTAAAATGGTCTATCGCCCTGACTTGTAATCACAAAAGTTATTTGCTGCCCTAACAGTGGAAAATAACCTTTCCACTTGCCACGTGGTTTTGTCAACATAACGGGCGGCACACAAACAGTTGTATTGTATTGTGTGTTAACTGGGGGCCTAGAAATGACGTAGAGGCTCCGTCCCCGCCGCAGCCGCAGTGGTCCACAACTCCACGACGACTACCGCAGCCCACTTCACCCCTCCGCCGCCCCACACACCACTCTTTCAGGGCTATTGTGCGGTTCGGCCCCCTTCCCCTCCCCCCCCCCCCCACCCTCCCCCTCACCCATCGTGGTAGAGTAATGGTGGTCCACGCGTACGTGGAGAACTTGCTTGCACAGCAATTGTCGACAAAGTGGGGCTGAGACGGAATAAGGGGAACGAGCCCGCATTCGCCGAGGCAGAAAGAAAACAGCCTAAAAGCCATCCACAGACTGGCCGGCTCACCGGACCTCAACACAAGTCCGCCGAGAGGATTCGTGCCGGGGATCAGGCGTTCTTTCCCAATCCGGAAAGCCGTGCGTTAGACTGGGCAACTAACCAGGAGGGCACACAAACACTTACTCCCATGGAACTTACTTCCAGGACCGTGCACAGTCCTTGTGAGTTCACTGCCTACTTTTACTGAAAAACTTTTGGTAGGTGACTAGCTCTGACGTCATCCAAGGCACAGATCACGCACACAATTTGATACCTTATCTGGGTGCGAAGTATCTCTTTTCACTGACTCTGGCCTTTTTTATATATGGACGCAGTGGACCGCCAAACGGAACATCTGCTATCAACCGCCCTAGGCACAGGTAGCATCATCTAAATGGTCCCCTTTCTCGGACATGTAGTAACTAATATCTCTGTCATTTAACAATTTACAGTCTTCTTCATTTCTATATGAATGAAATTAAGTTGGATTTAGTTACTCAAAGTGTTTCAGTTCGATTCCTGTTAAAATTTGCCGGCTAGAATTTTTAGAATGGAACGGAAAGTGTAACACGTTTTCTGAGCTGCTTCTTTAAGATTCCTTGTAATGCTCTAAATAGAATTTAGTATTAACAAATACAAATGATATTTAATCTATTAAGAATAAAGACATTTCCGTTCCAAATTCAGGTTTTAGTAAATAACTTGAAAAATAGTAGAGGCAGCTTCCAGGTATCACCTAGTTAATGTTTTTATATCAAACTGAGGCTGCATACGAATTTTCGTCTTTCTGAGCATTTTCATCTTACTGAAGCATAGACTGACAAAGTTTGAAAAAGGTATTTTAATTTTTAATTTCATTCTTAGATTATGGTTCAATCCTTTGTATGCTATGCACAGGCGCGTTATGATGATGTGGTGCTAGTAGTAGTGAACTGGTAAGCCTGGCACACTCGATCGCCTCTGTACCTCTTAAAATGATACAACGCTTCACAGTGTGGGTCACGTGGATATCTGGTGACCAGTATTTAGGCCTACTAGGATTTACTGTGGCTGCAGTGAAAACAGGTGGAAGTGATGGGTTGGTGGCATCTTGTTTTTCCCAGTAACCCCTCACCCCGTTAATTTTCATGTATATCACTTTGCACAATTATCTCCTTTTGTGGAATTGTATGGCTTGTATATTGTGGCAAGAGAAAAATGCGAATCATTTCTTTATCGGTTTGGTAAAAGTAATTCTCCTAACTTAAAAGCAAGGGATTTTAACTCCACTGAACGACTGTAGGTCTAACGAAAGAGCTGGTTTCGTGGCACTTCAATTCGCCAGGCAACTATTTATAATGCTCCGGAACGACTGAGAACAAATACCACCTCCACTGGATCAAAATTTAAGGCAATGTCTTCATCAAATATCAAACGCTGTAACGGCTGCAAGAGTAGGTTCCTATTAGCTAAATGACTGTCCTTTTTGGAACGCCGAGTGACGAGAGAAAGAACAGGAAAATTTAATAATGTGGGGTAACTTTAGGAAGGCAAGTACTGAAAGCACGAGGTGATGGATCTGCTCTCATTTCCTAATAAGGGCGCACAGTGTAATGATAGCAGTGACGACCCCACCGTACCTGGACGTCTCGTTAACGGTTCGACTATCTGCCGCAAGATAGGGACGTGCCAGTCTCATGTTCCATCGGAAACTGCCACCGAATGTCCCTGGGGGCAATTAAGGTGCAGCTAATATGGGCGGCGACTTGTGCGACGCGCTTAAGCGGTAATGAGACGCGGCCGGGGGCGGCCCGCTTTTGAAGTGGCCCTGCGCTAATCAACACGGACAAGGTGCCGCTAATCAAAGTGGACGTCGCCGGCGGCGAGGGCGTAGGCGGAGGAGGGGGAGGAGCTGCCCCCCCCCCCGCCCCCCAGGGATGCCGGCGCCGACAGCCCTGTCACCCGAGCAAATTGTCTGCCGGCCATCTGTAGCAAAGTGTCCAACTTCTCCCACCAAATTGTACGGCATGTCGTCAGCAGCCTTGAGGGAAAGCCCCTTTAAGTGAGGCTTCTCCTTAAGTTGCTCGTCAAGAGGAGCTGAGGAATGGCTAACAGAAGGCGAATTGTCGGCACTCCCTAGCACAGGATCTCTAGCTTTTCAAGCTGTCGTTCTCGCTTGGCTTCAGTTTATGTGTGCAGATGAAGTGACTGGTGGGTCTTTTCATATGGGTGGAAGTAAAAAAATGGTTCAAATGGCTCTGAGCACTATGGGACTTAACTTCTAAGGTCATCAGTCCCCTATAACTTAGAACTACTTAAACCTAACACACATCCATGCCCGAGGCAGGATTCGAACCTGCAACCGCAGCGGTCGCGCGGTTCCAGACTGTAGCGCCTAGAACCGCTCGGCCGCCCTGGCCGGCCTGGGTGGAAGTAAGAAACTTGCATAGGAAGTGAACTGACATTTTAATGGATACAAATTTGTGAATACGAATTTGTCTTTCGGAAGTAAATGTTTGGTTTCAGTCAGTTCCATGTCTCACATTTTCGAAAGTTCTGCAGCCTCCTTCATCTTCTAAGTTTGCGGTCTTTCAGTGTGTGGTCATAGAATATAGCCTTCTATGTAGGAGATAAGATTTCGCTCCGAAATCCGGATTCAGTACCAAACTGATACCGATAAAGTACTCGTGCCATGACACTGATAACGAAAACTGTGTTCCAGGTAGATTATTCAACCGTTGGTAGAGGTGTCGCAGCAAAAACTCCAGAACACATAGTTCCCATTAATGTTGTTCAATTTTTACAGCCTCTCTGTGTAGTGGATGGTTTAATTGCCTTATGTACAGCATCTACCGACTTTAAAAATATTTTGAATACTCTTCTAAAATTATTGAACATCCTGATTTTACTCGATCTTCCCATCACGCCAGGAGGGAGCACATCGCGGTACTAAAAATTTCACGATTTAGGTCACTAATTATTACATTTCATTGTCATATTTCTGTTAAAATTTGTGTTATTATTATTATTATTATTATTTTATTATTACTACTATAGACGTGTCTTCCACAAAATCATATCCCTAGTATTTTTTTCAGATCGTTACTATATTTTTTAACTGAGAGATAAGACCCATTAATGAAGGCGTACGTTACTGCAGATTTTTGCTTAAAGAAACGAGTGAATGCTACTTTCTGGCAGATTAAAACCGTGTGCCCGACCGAGACTCGAACTCGGGACTTTTGCCTCTCGCGGGCAAGTGCTCTACCAACTATTTTTTTCCATTTCGTTCGCTGTTAATCGTTGTGTTTGGTCTTTGCGGACGTCACAATTACATCCGTTCAAGTACGTTTGTTGATCCTAACACTCGGTTTCTTTATCACAGAGGCCAACCAGCTCTCTGACCGAACACGCTGAGCTACCGCGCGGGCACTACCTGATCTACCAAAGCACGACTCACGACTCGTCCTCACAGCTTCAGTTCTGCCAGTACCTCGTCTCCTACCTTCCAAACTTCACAGAAGCTCTTCTGCGAACCTTGCAGAACTAGCACTCCCGGAAGAAAGGCTATTGCGGAGACATGGCTTAGCCACAGCTTGGAAGATGTTTCCAGAATGAGATTTTCACTCTGCAGCGGAGTGTGCGCTGATATGAAACTTCCTGGCAGATTAAAACTGTGTGCCGGACCGAGACTCGAACTCGGGATCTTTGCCTTTGCAATATCCTTTCTTCTGGGAGTGCTAGTTCTATAAGGTTCGCAGAAGAGCTTGTGTGAAGTGTGGAATGTAAGAGAGTAGGTATTGGCAGAACTGAAGCTGTGAGGACGGCTCCTGAGTCGTGCTTGGGTGACTCAGTTGGTAGAGCACTTGGCCGCGAAAGGCAAAGGTCCCGAGTTCGAGTCTCGGTCCAACACACAGTTTTAATCTGCCAGGAAGTTTCATATCAGCGCACACTCCGCTGCAGAGTGAAAATCTCATTCTGGAAGTGAATGCTCTTTTTTTTTTTTTTTTTGGTCATCAGTCTACTGACTGGTTTGATTCGGCCCGCCACGAATTCCTTTCCTGTGCTAACCTCTCCATCTCAGAAGAGCACTTGCAACCTACATCATCAATTATTTGCTTGACGTATTCCAATCTCTGTCTTCCTCTTCAGTTTTTGCCCTCTACAGCTCCCTCTAGTACCATGGAAGTCATTCCCTCATATCTTAGCAGATGTCCTATCATCCTGTCCCTTCTCCTTTTCAGTGTTTTCCACATATTCCTTTCCTCTCCGATTCTGTGTAGAACCTCCTCATTCCTTACCTTATCAGTCCACCTAATTTTCAACATTCGTCTATAGCACCACATTTCAAATGCTTCGATTCTCTTCTGTTCCGGTTTTCCCACAGTCCATGTTTCACTACCATACAATGCTGTACTCCAGACGTACATCCTCAGAAATGTCTTCCTCAAATTAAGGCCGGTATTTGATATTAGTAGACTTCTCTTGGCCAGAAATGCCTTTTTTGCCATAGCGAGTCTGCTTTTGATGTCCTCCTTGCTCCGTCCGTCGTTGGTTATTTTACTGCCTAGGTAGCAGAATTCCTTAACTTTATTGACTTCGTGACCATAAATCCTGATGTTAAGTTTCTCGCTGTTCTCATTTCTACTACTTCTCATTACCTTCGTCTTTCTCCGATTTACTCTCAAACCATAATGTGTACTCATTAGACTGTTCATTCCGTTCAGCAGATCATTTAATTCTTCTTCACTTTCACTCAGGATAGCAATGTCATCAGCGAATCGTATCATTGATATCCTTTTACCTTGTATTTTAATTCCACTCCTGAACCTTTCTTTTATTTCCATCATTGCTTCCTCGATGTACAGATTGAAGAGTAGGGGCGAAAGGTTACAGGCTTGTCTTACACCCTTCTTAATACGAGCACTTCGTTCTTGATCGTCCACTCTTATTATTCCCTCTTGGTTGTTGTACATATTGTATATGACCCGTCTCTCCCTATAGCTTACGCCTACTTTTTTCAGAATCTCGAACAGCTTGCACCATTTTATATTGTCGAACGCTTTTTCCAGGTCGACAAATCCTATGAAAGTGTCTTGATTTTTCTTTAGCCTTGCTTCCATTATTAGCCGTAACGTCAGAATTGCCTCTCTCGTCCCTTTACTTTTCCTAAAGCCAAACTGATCGTCAACTAGAGCATTCTCAATTTTCTTTTCCATTCTTCTGTATAATATTCTTGTAAGCAGCTTCGATGCATGAGCTGTTTAGCTGATTGTGCGAAAATTCTCGCACTTGTCAGCTCTTTCCGTCTTCGGAATTGTGTGGATGATGCTTTTCCGAAAGTCAGATAGTATATCGCCAGACTCATATATTCTACACACCAACGTGAATAGTTGTTTTGTTGCCACTTCCTCCAATGATTTTAGAAATTCTGATCGAATGTTATCTATCCCTTCTGCCTTATTTGGCCGTAAGTCCTCCAAAGCTCTTTTAAATTCCGATTCTAATACTGGATCCCCTATCTCTTCTAAATCGACTCCTGTTTCTTCTTCTATCACATCAGACAAATCTTCACCCTCATAGAGGCTTTCAGTGTATTCTTTCCACCTATCTGCTCTCTCCTCTGCATTTAACAGTGGAATTCCCGTTGCACTCTTAATGTTACCACCATTGCTTTTAATGTCACCAAAGGTTGTTTTGACTTTCCTGTATGCTGAGTCTGTCCTTCCGACAATCATATCTTTTTCGATGTCTTCACATTTTTCCTGCAGCCATTTCGTCTTAGCTTCCCCGCACTTCTTATTTATTTCATTCCTCAGCGACTTGTATTTCTGTATTCCTGATTTTCCCGGAACATGTTTGTACTTCCTCCTTTCATCAATCAACTGAAGTATTTCTTATGTTACCCATGGTTTCTTCGCAGCTACCTTCTTTGTACCTATGTTTTCCTTCCCAACTTCTGTGATGGCCCTTTTTAGAGACGTCCATTCCTCTTCAATTGTACCGCCTACTGCACTATTCCTTATTGCTGTATCTATAGCGTTAAAGAACTTCAAACGTATCTCGTCATTCCTTAGTACTTCCGTATCCCAGTTCTTTGCGTATTGATTCTTCCTGACTGATGTCTTGAACTTCAGCCTACTCTTCATCACTACTATATTGTGATCTGAGTCCATATCTGCTCCTGGGTACGCCTTACAATCCAGTATCTGATTTCGGAATCTCTGTCTGACTATGATGTAATCTAATTAAAATCTTCCCGTATCTCCCGGCTTTTCCCAAGTATACCTCCTCCTTTTGTGATTCTTGAACAGGGTATTCGCTATTACTAGCTGAAACTTGTTACAGAACTCAATTAGTCTTTCTCCTCTTTCATTCCTTGTCCCAAGCCCTTATTCTCCCGTAACCTTTTCTTCTACTCCTTCCCCTACGCCGGCCGCGGTGGTCTAGCGGTTCTAGGCGCTCAGTCCGGAACCGCGGGACTGCTACGGTCGCAGGTTCGTATCCTGCCTCGGGCATGGATGTGTGTGATGTCCTTAGGTTAGTTAGGTTTAAGCAGTTCTAAGTTCTAGGGGACTGATGACCTCAGATGTTAAGTCCCATAGTGCTCAGAGTCATTTTGAACCTTCCCCTACAACTGCATTCCAATCGCCCATGTTTATTAGATTTTCGTCCCCCTTTACATACTGCATTACCCTTTCAATATCCTCATACACTTTCTCTATCTGTTCATCTTCAGCTAGCGACGTCGGCATGTATACCTGAACTACCGTTGTCGGTGTTGGTCTGCTGTCGATTCTGATTAGAACAACCCGGTCACTGAACTGTTCACAGTAACACACCCTCTGCCCTACCTTCCTATTCATAACGAATCCTACACCTGTTATACCATTTTCTGCTGTTGTTGATGTTACCCGATACTCATCTGACCATAAATCCTTGTCTTTCTTCCACTTCACTTCACTGACCCCCACTATATCTAGATTGAGCCTTTGCATTTCCCTTTCCAGATTTTCTAGTTTCCCTACCACGTTCAAGCTTCTGACATTCCACGCCCCGACTTGTAGAACGTTATCCTTTCGTAGATTATTCAATCTTTTTCTTATGGTAACCTCCCCCTTGGCAGTCCCCTCCCGGAGATCCGAATGGGGGACTATTCCGGGATCTTTTGCCAATGGAGAGATCATCATGACACTTCTTCAATTACAGGCCACATGTCCTGTGGATACACGTTACGTGTCTTTAATGCAGTGGTTTCCATTGCCTTCTGCATCCTCATGTCGTTGATCATTGCTGATTCTTCCGCCTTTAGGAGCAATTTCCCACCCCTAGGACAAGAGAGTGCCCTGAACCTCTATCCGCCCCTCCGCCCTCTTTGACAAGGCCGTTGGCAAAATTAGGCTGACTTCTTATGCCGGAAGTCTTCTGCCGCCAGTGCTGATTATTTATCAAAATTTAGGCAGTGGCGGGGATCGAACCCGGGACCGAAGACGTTTTGATTATAAATCAAAGACGCTACCCCTTTTATTTTTTTTTTTTTTCTTGGCCTCCCATTGTGAGATAACTTTACCGCTGGGCACTTTTTTTTTACTGCAGCGCCTTTTTTTATTTTATTTTTTTTGTCTTTTTTTTTTAAAGAAGGTGGGGGAGGGCGCGGAAGGCAGAGCGATCAGGGGTCGTAACCCGAGGCCTGGTCGCAGTGTCCCCCTCGTCCGTCAAGGAATCAGGGATGGGAAGGGGAAATCTTTTGTGGGAATTATTATTTATTTATTTATTTTTATTTACTGTTTTTAATACATTCTTAATGTGGTTTTACTTTATACCACAACAAAAATAAATGTATCTAGCACCGCATCGTGCTCTGAGAAAAAGAAAACAATATCTCGGCACGTTCCTACACCGAGGTAATGTATATGAGGAAAACGAAAAAAAAGTGCTTCATACAGGATGCAGAAGGGTGTGTCGCTACTCTCCTTACGCTTCATCATCCACGTACGTCTTCACGTATATCATGTTGTTCCACCGAGGATCGAACTTAGTCTTGTCAGCTCACTCAATGGGTATCTTCTCCTGCCTGTTGATGATCCAGCTGCGTGGAGGGTCGCGTAGGGCACTCCCTAAGTAATTAGAAAAATACTGTCTGTATTTTGGGTTCCGTACGAACTTGCAATGACGTTCTTGTAGGTAGTTCCAAAAGTCTAATACATCTTTAGGTCCATCGTGAAATAAGTAGTGTACTGCATGCGCACGGATCCACATGACAACGTTGGTCTTGGCGCGCGGGAAATACTGTTGATCCGGAAATAGTAGAAACCGAGGTGTAATGTGTTCCGGAGTCACTCGTAGAAAATACGACAAAATTTGTCGCACCAAGCGCCATACGTCTTCTGCCGCGCCACATGTGAGACGGTGTTCGTCCGTGTCTGGTATCCCGCAGTCTACGCAGAGAGGCGATTCCGCCATGTTTATCTTGTGGAGGCGTGATCGGGTGATCTGTTTACCATTGACTGTGATGTACCATGTGGATCGGACGGCTGTGTCCAGTGGAATCACGTGAATCGTCTTTCACACCACCTTCCAATTAACCTGAGGGCTTTTCGTCTCCACGATGTTTGGTGGGCGCCTCTGCTGTAGGACATGATATATATTCCGCGCCGACGCCTGTTTCGTCGGTGGTACTGCGATACGGAAGTAGCTGTGTTCAATGTAAAAGTTCCCGAAGTAGTAGAAGGGTGGGGGTATGTCTTGCGTCGTCAGTGGGGGCATAATGGACGGCGGAGCTAAGGACTCCAACAGCAAACCTGTCAAACTTTCCGGGTGGTGGCGCCACAGCTTGATGTGTGAGCTGACATACAGGGCCACAGCTCTGTCGTGGACATGGACTAGGCCAAGACCTCCCCTTTCTGGGGGAAGGGTCAGTGACTCATAACTGACTTTGAAGAGCATGCCTGTACTGACGTAGGCTCCGAATGCCGCTAATAGACGTCGAGCCATCAGTAACGGTATTGGGAGAACACGCGCTATGTGTGGAAGGCGCGATGCGAGGTAAACATTAACGAAGTGTGTCCTTTGGAGAATGTCGAGGGTCCGCAGACGAAGGTTGAAGATCTGGACCCGAATTTGTTGTAATAAGCGGCGGTAGTTAAGAGCCGCGGTGCGCCGTATGTCGTCGTGAAACTCTATTCCGAGACATTTGATAGTGCCACGAAGCTGTAGGGGTTCGACACACGCTGGGGTCAACCCGTCTCCTACGGCCATGGTGACCGATTTGGCGACGTTGAGACAGCTGCCGGAAGCCACACCGTACGTGGTAATCCATTCTAGTGCTCTGTTGACATCGTCGCGATTGCGGAACACGAGAACCAGGTCGTCTGCATACGCTGTACAGCGAAATGTGACGTCACGTAGGGTAAGACCGGTGAGGCGTTGACGGAGACCACAGAGGAGCGGTTCCAATGCCAGAGCATATAGTAACGTCGACACGGGACAGCCTTGACGGACGGAGCGGAAAATCGGGAGGGACTGCGAGAGACGCCCGTTAACGAGCACTTTGGAAGTCGCTCCTCGGAGCAGGCGCATCACGACGGCTGTGAATTGCTGTGGGTACTGCATGTGCTGGAGAACGGACGTTAGGTACGCGTGATCCACTCGACCAAACGCTTGGCTAAAATCTAGTGATGCCAGCGCTCCCGGGACGCGGCGTGCCCTGGCTAGGGCTATTAAGTCACGGTATCTACACAGTGCTGTGTGGATGTTGTTGATACCCCCTAGGGAAGTCTGATCTGGCGAGATGACGTAAGGTAGGGTCGGTCGTAGACGGTCTGCTAATAGTCTGGTGAATATCTTCATGTCGCAGTTGAAGAGTGTTAGCGGGCGGTAATCTTGTATTCGAGCCCCACCTTTAGGCTTGTGAACCGGTATAATTATTCCTTCTACGAAGGTCGCAGGGAGCGGCACCGCGGGGGACATAAGCTCCCGACAGATGTCTGTTAACTTGGGAGCCGGTAAATACTGGAAAGTTCTATAAAACTCCACAGGGTGCCCGTCGGGGCCAGGAGACTTATTCGCCGCTCCTTTACCGATGGCGTCGATAACTTCGTCTTCCGTAATGTCGTTCAATAATTAAGTTTGTAAATCCTGTGGGACAATGCCGTAAACCAGTTGTGAGACTGCTGTCACCGTCGTCGGGTCGGAACATTGAGCAGAATAAAGTCGTGCGTAATGGTCGAAGAAGGCTGCAGCAATATCGCGTTGTGTGGTGTGATGAAGGCCGTCCTCAGTGGTGATGGCATGTATCAGCGCCCGTCTTCGCAGTGTACGTTCTCGGATGACGTGGTACATGGTGGGTCGTTCCGTTGCGAGTCTGTCTTGTGTCCGCGCTCGGACGATCGTCCCTTCGAGGTGTCGGCGCATATGGGCTACGATCTGTGCTTTCGCACGCTGAACTGTCAGCTGTCGTTCCGGTGTGGGTGGCATGGAGGCGCATTCGCGAAGGTCGGTGAAATAAAAATCAAGGGTCTGCCGCCTCCAAGCAGCAGTCTCACGACCATACGTAATAAAGGTTCGCCGTAGGGCCGGCTTGGCGCAGGTTAACCACCAACTAATCGACGTAGGATACGTTGGGAGGCGGCGGACGCACAAACTCCACGTGTCTTCGATGGAGCGTCGACAATCCGGAGAAGCGAGATGAGCAAGGTTTAATTTCCAGGGATGTCGGCTGCGCCACACCCGTTGGCGACGAAGGGTGACGGCACATATATAGGCCTCGTGATCAGAAAAGGCTACTGGCCACACCTCCGCGTCACTCACCGTTGCCGCGAGAGAACGGGAGACGTAAATCCTACCGATGCGGCTAGACGAGTGACTCGTGAAATGGGTGTATCCCGGTCTATTTCCTTGGACATGTTCCCATGTATCTACTAGCTGGAGATCGCCGATGAGTGTCCCAAGTTCGGGGCACGGTGAATGGCGTGGCAGCTGATCTTTAGGTGCTTGGGTGCAATTGAAATCGCCCCCTAATATCAAGTCATCGTGCCTGCCCCGAAAAAGCGGTGCTATTCCTTCTGCGAAGAAGAGCGATCGGTCACGACGGCGATTCGTTCCGGAAGGGGTGTACACACTGATAAACCGGACGCCTTGCACCGTTACGGCCATTCCTCTAGCGTCGGGGAGATATCGGACTTCGTCCGCCTCGAGGCCCTCTCTGAGGAGAATGGCGACTCCACTGTTAGTTGGCGAGGCGTGGGACACATGAACCGTTGTTGTTGTTGTTGTGGTCTTCAGTCCTGAGACTGGTTTGATGCAGCTCTCCATGCTACTCTATCCTGTGCAAGCTTCTTCATCTCCCAGTAACTACTGCAACCTGCATCCTTCTGAATCTGCTTAGTGTATTCATCTCTTGGTCTCCCTCTACGATTTTTACCCTCCAAGCTGCCCTCCAATGCTAAATTTGTGATCCCTTGATGCCTCAAAACATTTCCTACCAACACATGAGCCGTATAACCATACACACCCGGGAAATCGTCGACGAAGACTTCTTGGAGAAAGACAATGTCAACGTCTGCTGCATTGAGCATGTCTTGGAGCAGCGACAACTTCGTACGTGTCCGAATGGTGTTAATGTTGATGGTCGTTAAGCGATAGGTTTGTAGATCGTCTCCTGCGGTGGGGGCTGCCGTCAGTGTCGCCGTAAAAGGTGGGGCCTGGGATCTGCTGGCCGCGTCCGCGCCGTCATCTGTTGCTACTCGGGAGGGGCCGAGGTGTGGGAGGAGAGACCCCTCTCCTCATCCACCACAGCGGCCGTAGAATCGTCTTCAATATCATCCGCCCAAGGTCCGCAAGTTAACGGTGGCTGCAGTAGAACACTTGTGGGCTGAGTGACTAAGGGTGAATCCGCAGTTGTTTCCGGTTGTGTATCAACGGCGGGCGATGTGCTGGCCATCCGTTTGTCCGAGGGAGCGGAATCGGATTTGTCAAAATCAGACAAACTGACAGGTGAGGGCGATCTCGTGTCATCCATTCTCCTCGTCGTTTCGTCGGCCGTCCGGTCGTTAACTGGAGAAGACGTCCGCTGGAGGCAATCGTCTGAGGGTGTGCGACGTCGCTTTGTATGTTTTCTCGGTGACCTTTGTTTGCGGACGTGGGTTTCTGAGTCCAAAATAGTTTGTGGTTCCCGTATAGCATCCCCCTCAGGGAGAAAGGCAGAGGTTGGTACAACCCTAGCGTCGAGTTCCATTCTCTCGTCCGAATCTTCTTGTGGAGTCGATGGGCGGCGTTCTTCAACCCCTGCAGACACCGTAATGGTGTTTGTCAATCCAGGACCGGCGACAGGTGCGCATTCTAACGCTTCCTGTCTTCCAGGGGTGTTGTCGTCTGTCATGAAGGTCGATCGTGTCACCTCTGCGTAATTGAGGGGGAGGACCGTGAGCGTAGGAGGTGGTGTCGTGTCATGCAATGGAAGTTGTGTAACCCGACGTTGAATACACGCCGAGCGCACATGACCCTCCTGGCCGCAACCAGAACAAGTACGAGGTTGGCCGTCGTACATTATTATTGCTTGACAGCCACCTATGACTAAGTAGGACGGCACATGTTTCTTTAATTCAATTTTCACTCGTCGGACGCCGTTGAGGACTTGGTACGTCTCGAAGGTGTTCCATTTTTCGGCCACATGGCTAATTACCGTCCCATAAGGGCGGAAAGCTGAGGTAACGACGTCCGGTGGTACTTCGAAAGGGAGTTCGAAGACTCTTAGTGTGCGTAATCCTAGTCCAGTATGGTCAACAGTAACCTCTCCGATGTGACCATCGGAGTGTTTGAACTTGAGAGTGTTCGCGCATCTGTTCACAACTGCGTGACATAACTCGTCATCGACCATCTTGACGTAAACGACGCTGCTTGTGATGGATAGGTGGATACCGATGATGTGCTGTGTTGGTATTTGAACTTCGTCACGGATAAATCGTTCGACTTCAAAGGCTCGTGGTCGTGCGTAGTCGGGCTGGAAGCTGATCTTGATGGTAGCTTTTCTGTACGAATGAGCCATGGCGACTCAGTGTTAACGGACGCGAGTATTAGCTGCGGCGAGGAAGTAAATAAACTACCCGCGCTCGCGACTCTGCGGACGGGACCACGACTCTGCGGACGGGACGTAAACAAGACGTCCTCGCCGCTCACCGGCCGAAAGCAGACTGACCCCTAGAACACGGGTACTCTCAAGTGTATGTTATCAAACGGCTATTACCTCCGTTGTGTAATTGCCAGACACCGTATTTTGGTACAATTCACAGCGTTCGCAAAGTTCATCCTTTGACCACAGAGGCGGCCAAACCACCATTGGTGTCTGTGGAACATCTTTGTGATGAACATTCTTTAAGCAACTAGATATATTGACAAGGTACCCAGCAGATCATCAAATTTGTAACGACACGTAATTTCACCCAACAAATGTCAAATGGTTCAAATGGCTCCGAGCACTATGGGACTTAACTTCTCAGGTCATCAGTCCCCTAGAACTTAGAACTACTTAAGCCTAACTAACCTAAGGACATCACACACATCCATGCCCGAGGCAGGATTCGAACTTGCGACCGTAGCGGTCGCGCTGTTCCAGACTGTAGCGCCTAGAACCGCTCGGCCACTCTGGCCGGCAACAACTGTCAGATCTGCAAATCGTTCAAATGGCTCTGAGCACTACGGGACTTAATATCTGAGGTCATCAGTCCCCTAGACTTAGAACTACTTAAACCTAACTAACCTAAGGACATCATGCCCGAGGGAGGATTCGAACCAGCGACCGTAGCGGTCGCGCGGTTCCAGACTGAAGCGCCTAGTACAGCTCGGCCACACAGGTCGGCAGATCTGCATGGAGTGTACTACATGCTTAAATGTATAAAATAGTAGCATTTCAGCGCAACTGCTCATTGTTGGTAGGAATGATGTCATTTACACTTTGTGTCAAGGGAAAGATATCGCAGCGGGTTGCTCATGCTAGAAGTTGACGCTGAATGTTGTTTGTTTTTGATCTGACAACATATCGTTGAACATGGGGCTAAAAATGGTTCAAATGGCTCTGAGCACTATGCGACTTAACTTCTGAGGTCATCAGTCGCCTAGAACTTACAACTAATTAAACTTAACTAACCTATGGACATCACACACATCCATTCCCGAGGCAGGATTCGAACCTGCGACCGGAGCGGTTTCTCGGCTCCAGATTGTAGCGCCTAGAACCGCACGGCCACTCCGTCCGGCTGAACATGGGGCTCCGCAGCCGATTATCCCACAGCGTTCCCATGTTGACCCAACGCATTGTCATTTATGACTGCGGGTATCACGAGATAGGGCAGATAAAAAGTTTTAGTGTCTCGCTTAAACAACGAATTGACATCACTCAGTTCCAATAAGGTAAATGTAGAGGAATTACGGACAAAGTTGAAGCAGATTGTAAATAAGAGGTTGTGGCACCCTCAATTGAAAAGAGGATGCTCATATGACGACAAGCGAAGGTTAGTAGAGATTCTTGCGTCTATGAAAAGATCTATGCGTGAAGCATACGACTGCCACCGTCACATCTTCGCAAACAATCTGGCAGAGAACCAAAGAAAATTGTGGTCCTACGTAAATTCGCTAGGCAGGTCTAAGGCTTCCAATCAGTCACCAGTCGAGCAGTAGGTGTGGCAGATAAAGATAGCGAAACATAAACCGAAGTTTTAAATTTCACATTCTAGAAATCGTTCACACAGGAGAATCGTGCAAACACACCGTCATTTGATCAGCGGACAGACTCCCGCACGGACGACATAGTAATAACCAACCCTAGATTAGCGAAAAAACTGAAAGATTTGAAAGCAAATAAATCACCAGGTCCGGATGGAATTTCAATACAGTTTTACAGAGTACTCTACGGCATTGGCCCCTTATGTAGTCTTCTTTTATTGTGAATCTCTCAGCACATAGTACCAAGTTACTGGAAGAAACCGCAAGTGACTCCAGGATACAAAAAGCGTAAAAGAACGGACCCGAAGAATTACAGACCACTATCCCTAATTTCGGGTTACTGCATGGTCCTTGAACATATTCTCAGTTCGAATACCATAAAATTTCTAGAGACTGAGAAGCTAATGCTCACGAATCAACATCGTTTTAGAAAGCATCGGTCGTGCGAAACTCAGCTTGACCTTTTCTCACATGATATACAGCGAACTATGGATGAAGGGCAACAGGCATAATCCGTGTTTCTATATTTCCGGAAAGCATTTGATACGGCGCCCCATTAGAGGCTGTGAGGTAACGAGAGAAAAATGGTTCAAATGGCTCTGAGCACTACGGAACTTAACGTCTGTGGTCATCAGTCCCCTAGAACTTAGAACTACTTAAACCTGACTAACCTAAGGACATCACACACATCCATGCCCGAGGCAGGATTCGAACCTGCGACCGTAGCGGTCACGCGGTTCCAGACTGAAGTGCCTAGAACCGCACGGCCACACCGGCCGGCTCGGTAACGAGAGAGTTGTGGTGCCCTGGAAATATTCTAAGTTCAGAGTTGGCGGCCACTGCTCAGGCCACGCGGCAGGGCCGAGCTCTTTAGCATCCGTGTGGTGCCTCACAATGGCCGGAGCACGTGGTCCATCGAGCACGTGGCTGGGAATTCCCTGGTGACGCTGTGTGCGGGGAGGGCCAAAGATGGCGGACTGTGTGAAACCTCAATGGCAGAAATTTCACAGTTCGTATAGAAATTAATAGTAGCCAGGTGAGTCATGATACCTCCAAGAGAAACATGTACATTACCACTGACGAAATAAATCTCGGGTGAACAGCCTGGTATGAGTGTGCATAGGACACAATATTTCGGCAATCGACCTCATTGCCATCATCAGGTGTGCTGATGTACTGACCAGCGGTGGGTCGGCGCCATGTATATATAGGACAATTCCCCTCCCGCTCCTCCCTGAGGCGTTTCCTATGAGTCGGTGCGGACCGCACCCCACGCGCGGTCTTGGTACAGCTTCCGTTCTCACGCCGTCTGGGCGCTGCGTCCTAGGTCTTCTCGTTCAGGAGGGTCTGCCGGCACCGCTCAAGTTATTGTGTCCTATAGACACTGATACCAGGCTGTTTGCCGGAGATTTACTTCGTCATAAAACATGCCTGGAGAAATTGAAGAATCACATTACATTACCATTATTTGCACAACGATTCTGAAGGTGTAATTCATATTTTCAATATATTTATTAGTTTAAAGTTTAGTGTCTGACAATAAATTATGTAAGTAACACCCAGAAACGAATTTCCGCTATCTAAACAGTAGGTCCGATTTCGTCGATCTACGTGTCTTTAGAAAGCTATTAGTGTAAACCTAAATTGGTATGAATTACAGACATGTTTCTTAAATAGTACATGGGTAATTGGAGGTCATAGTGGCTGATTACTATCGATCGCTTCAGACCATAAGTACTCCACAGTTACACGAAAAAACGGTAATTGGAGGTCAAAGTGGCTGATTGCTATCGATCGCTTCAGACCATAAGTACTCCACAATTACACGAAAAAACGGTAGCAGCATGCTTATAAATATATTATTCATCTATGTCTTTGGTTTTATCCGATATATACTATTCCTGAAGAAATTGGTTAAAATTTACTGTGTTTTAGAAAGCACAGAGACATTAGGGTACTGGCCTACCTTTTATTGCTATTCCTTTGATATATGCTTATTTAATTTGTTCATGTATTTAATAATGTGTGTTAGTGTGTATTTATGGTCCAGGCGTAGGAATATTTATTTAATTTTAAGTATTTAAATGTAAAGCCAGTATTTTGTATGTGCTTAAATATGTTTGTGAGTGTACGTTGGCTTGGAGACATGGAGGGAGCGCTCTAGCCAATCAAAGCGCTTGTTAATGGTTAGACTGTATGGAAGTGGGGAAGGAGGATCGTTTCAAGAGAGGACACGAGGGGTATTTCGCGGAGTCGGCAGTTCTGGAGAGTACGGCACAGGTCACGGGAGTGAGTGCTGGACGCGGACAGTACAGCGCGACGGATGCACAGTCGGCGGAAATACTTGGACAGTGGAGCAGTTTGCGCGTGGTCGCGGAGGATAGAAATATTTCAGAGTGCCGACCTGTGCTCTTTTGTGATTTCCGTGGCTTCTGCAGTGAAGACATAGTGTGCGTTTAGAAGTAAATATCTCGCGAGCTTTGTTTGTTGTTCATAGCTAATTACGTGTAGTATGAATCCATTGTATCCTTGTTATACAACTTATATGTTATTTAATTGCTGGACCATCGACAGCTATAAGTGTTCTGCAGAAATAGACTACATTCCGAGAAGTACTTCTACTATCGTACTTATCATTTAAAGTCATTAAGATAGTACCTGCAGATTTTATTTAATTGCAGTCTTTCATTTATAAACGTCTATTTTACGTTCAAAATTCGCAATTGCCGAGTGATAGGAACTTTCGACCATTCGATTCATGCGTCTATTCGTATTGTATACAGTAGACTCATCAGTATTTGGCTTTTAATGCGGCAAGTACGTATCCCAGCCCCTAGACAAAGAAACAAGCCAAAATTTTAATATTTCACCTCTGAGTCAGACGGTGCGTAATTTTTTGAAGGCCCGCAAGGCTGTTGATGGAGGCACGAGCATATGGAATAAGTTCACGGACATGTGAGTGGCTGGAAGACTTCTTAAGTAATAGAAAGCAATACGTTGTCCTCGACGTCGAGTGTTCATCAGAGATAAGGGTGTCGTCTGTAATGCCGCAGGGAAGTGTGGTTGGATCGCTGTTATCCTATATATACGTAAATGATTTGGCGGACAATCTATAGTTGTTTACTGATGATGCTGTGGTGTACGGTATGTTGTCGAAGTTGAGTGACTGTAGGAAGATAGAAGAAGACTTAAAGGAAAAATCTATTATGAATGACAGGTATCTCTACGCGTGGAAATTTGTAAGTTGATGCGGATGAGTAGGAAACGCTAACCCGTAATGTTCGGTTACAGTATTCCGCCTATCCTGCTTGACACAGTCAAGTCGTTTAAATATCTGGGCGTAACGTTGCAAAGGGATATGAAATGGAACGAGCACGTGAGAACTGCGGTAGGGAAGACCAATGGTCGACTTCGGCTCATTGCTAAAGTTTTAGGAGAGAGTGATTTACGTGTAAAGCAGATTGCATATAGGGCACTGGTGCGACCTGTTCTTGAGTACTATCGAGTGTTTGGAATCCATGAGCTGTAGGACGACGTCGAAGCAATTCAGAGGCGGGCTGCTAGATCTGTTACCAGTAGGTTTTAACAAGACATAGGTATTACGGAGAAGCTTCAGGAACTCAAATGGGAATCCCTGGCGAGAAGGTCGGCGTTCTTTTCGAGAAACGCTACCGAGAAAATTTAGAGAATCGGCATTCGAAGCTGACTGCCAAACGATTCTACTGTCGCCAACATACATTGTGCCTAAGAACCACAAAGATAACGAGAAATTAGGTCCCCTACGGAGGCGTATAGACAGTCGTCTTCCCCTCGCTCTATTTGCGTGTGGAACAGGAAAGGAAATGACTACCAGTGGTACAGGGTACCCTCCGCCACGCACCGTACGGTGGCTTGCTGAGTATCTGTGTAGATGTAGATGTAAATCACTGGGTTGCGATCGTGGATCAGTGGAAACGTATCACTTGGTCTGATTAATTACGGACCGGTCCCTTCTTACACCAGGTGTGTACATGCACATAGTCCAGGTGAACGGTGGGTGGAAACAATATTGCGCGGCGGACAGAGGCTGTTGGTGGTTAGCATTTTTCTATGGGAAATATTCACCTGAGTTTCTACGGAATCATTGGTGGTAATCGAAGGCACAAAATTCGCAGTGGATTCCGCGAACGTTATTTCGGGACATATGAAAACGGCCAAGCTTGATTGCTTTCCCTATGACGATGGCATCTTTCAGACGGATAACTGTCCGTGTCACAAGTCTAGAATATGTTTCAGTATTTTGAGCAGCTTGATGGTGAACGCACTTTGATATCTTGTTCACCAAATACGTCACGTCTAAGCACGATGGAACACATGTGTAACGCTGTCAGACACCTGTTCTGGGCCCAGAAGCCATTGGCCGTAATTTATGTGAATTGTGAATCTTATTCGTAGATACCTGGAATTACCTGAGTCCAGAAACCACCAAGGACCTGTCGATACCGGGTCATGCCGAGTCACTGTTGTATTGCCTTCCAAAGGAGGACTAACACGCTATGAAGCAGGTCGTCATTATGTTTCGGCTTATCAGTGTAGCTCAAGTAGTATGGAATCACGTACACGTATCTGTGATCGCATTCCAGTTGTACTCAGTACCCAGACCGGTTACAGCTTTTGTTGCTGCCAGAGCATTTCGCACACTGTACAGCACAAAATCACCTACAAATTTAATCAAGCATTCTTCGTCCTATACTGTACACCACCTATAACTAAATTGTCGTATTTTTCATCCTTCCGGATGTTGCAGTTTTAATGGCTTCAATGCGCATTTGCACCCTCACGGAATATAATGGCAATAATATCGGTTAACTCGAGATGGATTGCAGTGTTCAGCAAATGAACTCTCAACTCTGAAAAAAGTAGACTCGTACACATGATATTTTCAGATTTACATTGGAAAGTCTTCATGACGTTACCACTTTTTAATTCTCGTGTAAGTGAGAAAACAAGAATAATTTTATTATATTTATTTAAATTGAAAATATCTCTATTCTAAAACATCTTCATTACCTCCTTGTCATCGTGTTAATAGCGATGATTAACGATTACGACTTGTGACAGAAGGATCAATAACACTTTGCAGTATTGGATACGAGACGATTCCAATTAAAGTTGATAAAAAAAATTGGAAAGTCATTAAAATGCAATTACAAACGCATATACACGCAAACGTACCCAGACACATGCAGCCATGCCATAATAACTAAATACTTTCTACGTTTAAACTTCAATTAAACGAATCTGTGACTCATCAGCGAATCAGCGCTGCTACGTAATAACTGATAACAAATCAACTGGATATTTCGCAGGGCATAAAAGTTTGCCTCTTCTAGTTAGCTATCGTCTAGCTTGAAGGGGGAAACCAGATGGCGCTATGGTTGGACCGCTAGATGGCGCTGCCGTAGGTCAAACGGATATCTACAGCGGTTTTTAAAATAGGAACCCCCATTTTTATTTCATGTTCGTGTAGTACGTAAAGAAATATGAATGTTTTAGTTGGACCACTATTTTCGCTTTGTGACAGATGGCGCTGTATTAGTCACAAACATATGGCTCACAATTTTAGACGAACAGTTGGTAACAGGTAGGTTTTTTAAATTAATACAGAGCGTAGGTACGTTTGCACATTTTATTTCGGTTGTTACAATGTGATACATGTACATTTGAGACCTTATCATTTCTGAGAACGCATGCAGTTACAGTGTGATTACCTGTAAATACCACATTAATGCAATAAATGCTAAAAATTATGTCCGTCGACCTCAATAAATTTAGCAATACGTGTAATGACATTCCTCTCAACAGCGAGTAGTTCGCCTTCCTTGATGTTCGCACATGCATTGACAATGAGCTGACGCATGTTGTCAGGCGTTGTCGGTGGATCACGATAGCAAATATCCTTCAACTTTCCCCACAGAAAGAAATCCGGGAACACCAGATCCAATGAAAGTGCGGGTCATGGTATGGTGCTTCGACGACCAATCCGCCTGTCATGAAATGTGCTATTCAATACCACTTCAACCGCACGGGATCTATGTGCCGGACATCCATCATGTTGGAAGTAGATCGTCATTCTGTCATGCAGTGAAACATCTTGTAGTAACATCGGTAGAACATTACGTAGGAAATCAGTATACTTTGCACTATTTAGATTGTCATCGATAAAATGGGGGCCAATTACCCTTCCTCCCATAATCCCACACCATACATTAACCCGCCAAGGTCGCTGATGTTCCACTTGTAGCAGCCATCGTGGATTTTCCGTTGCCCAATAGTGCATATTATGCCGGTTTACGTTACCGCTGTTGGCAAATGACGATTCGCCACTAAATAGAACGCATGTAAAAAATCTGCCATCGTCCCGTAATATCTCTTGTGTCCAGTAGCAGAACTGTACACGACGTCCCAAGTTGTTGCCATGCAATTCCCCGTGCATAGAAATATGGTACGGGTGGAATCGATGTTGATGTAGCATTCTCAACACTGACGTTTTTGAGATTCCCGATTCTCGCGCAATTTGTCTGCTACTGATGTGCGGATTAGCCGCGACAGCAGCTATAACACCTACTTGGGCGTCATCATGTGTAGCAGGTTGTGGCTGACGTTTCAAATGTGGCTGAACACTTCCTGTTTCCTTAAATAACGTAATTATCCCGTGAACGGCCTGGACACTTGGATGATGTCGTCCAGGATACTGAGCAGCATACATAGTCCACGCCCGTTGGACATTTTGATCACAATAGCCATACATCAACACGATATCGACCTTTTCCGTAATTGGTAAACGGTCCATTTTCACACGGGTAATGTATCAAGAAGCAAATACCGTCCGCACTGGCGGAATGTTACGTGATACCTCGTACTTCCACGTCTGTGACTATTCGAGCGCCATCTATCATAAAGCGAAAAAAGTGGTCCAACTAAAACATTCATATTTCTATACATACTACACGAATATGTAATAAAAATATGGTGGTTCCTATTTAAAAAACGCAGTTGATACCCGTTTGACGAATGGCAGCGCCATCTAGTGGGCCAACCTTAGCGCCATTTGGTTTCCCCCTTCAAGCTAGACGAGTTTCGTTCTTTGTAGTTTTTTCGTTTGGTGCTTATTTCGTGAGATATTTGGCCCGGTCACTATCAACGTACCATCCCGTATACTGCTCAGCTGTCACGCTACGTAAACTGGCCTCTTTCATTGCATCGCTTTAAACTTGTTTCTGCCTTGTAAATGGCAGTAACGATATTCGTTATAGATTCATTCATCTGACCCAACCTGCTGCATTACAGATAGACACACGCCTGATGTCTCTGACATACAAATTTTTCACTCTACCGAGAGCTAATAACCTGTACAGGAATGGTACGTTGTATTACAATGGTTCAAATACAAAAAAGGAAGTTTTTTCTAGTACTGCATTTCATTTTAATCTTTGTAAATAATCTAAATAAATGCTGAGCAATCTACTGTGAAGTGAATGGCGAAGGGTACTTGGTATTCCAATAAAAGGGTTTCTTCTCAATCCAGTCACATATGGAGTGCAGGATGAATGACTGCATAAATTCCTCTAAACGCACTGTAATTGATCTAATCTTGTCTTCATGTTCCTTGCGAAAGTGATTCGCAGGACGCTGAAGTGTATTGTTGGATTCTTCACTTGTGACAGGTTTTCGAATTTTAGTAAGTAGGATTTCGAGGGCTAATGTTTCCCTCTTTCTGAAAGTGTCTGCCAATTTAGTTTTACAGCTTTTCCAGTGAGTGAGACATATGTACGATCTTCTGTGCTGCCTTTATTTGAATTCATTCAATATCCCATGTAGTCCTGTTGATATGGGTGCTACCCACATTCAGAAACAATATTCCATGATGACACGAACTAGTGATTTGTAAGCAGTAGCTTTTGGAGGCCTACTGCACTTTTCCAGTACGCAGTCAGTAAACTAAAGTCTGCCACCTTCTTCAACTACATCTGAGCGAATGTGATGTGTTACAGCATGAGCTACAGCCAATGCTACTTTTGTATATGGAACGTCTGCAGCGACCGTCGACAGAAGCACCATTCGACATGTGCCAGTTTCTGCACTGTTACACTGCCATGAGCCAGTGGCCTGTGAAGCTGACCACCCTCCAGGGAAATTCTCCACTTTGACACGCTGCCACCTGACAACAGACAGACGCCAGTCGCCGACCCTGTTCCAGGAATCTGCAGGATGACACATTAATGTGAACCTTCAGAGAAATCTTCACGCAGCAGCTGCATTTCAACACCGGCTCAGCCGAGTACGTCATGATTGGCATGGCAAGCCCATACGTGGAGCCAGCCATGTGTCAGGCGTCACGATGAATTCTACTTACGCGGACCTAGAGTCTTCGTCATAACTATGTCACCATCGTCACTCCGTCCGTCTACCCAGCCCTGGCAGCAAACACTCCACAAACTAACCCCTCCTGATCTTCTGTCATCGGTACAGACTTCAGATCTGGGAAACACCATCTTAATACCACTGGGACACCATAACCTATTCCAAAGTATAAGACGTCAATGTGTTGTCCCTATTACACTGTGACTGGGCCACGTCCTGTGTTTGGGCCATTGCCATCGAGTAAGAACGCCATGTTGGGTTTCAACTACGTAAGCAACTCACATCCATTTGCCTCTGGGTGTTGCTACTCCTGGTGCCAGATATTGGGTGGGTTAATTAAAGAAGTGTTTGTATTCATTCTCATGTCTGCAACCACTTCCGACCGGTTACATGATGGAATTAAATTGAAAGAGCTGCCGAAAAACTGTTTTATGATCACCGTGAATTTGTCTACAGCCCTCCCACACGTCACACTTGTCCCTGTACCCAACTACAAACCCTACAACGTCCAAGGATATGTCGAGCGCATCCTGACCAGTATGAACTGTTTATATTTCGCTTACGTTTCTCCACAGCTGCATCTGACCGCCACATTTTGGTGCCCAACGAAAAATATCTGGCTCATGCCTCCAACATTTTGGTGACAGAAACGGCATTATCTGGAGACGGCATTGTTCAGTGAAGATGAAGAAGGTACACATCATGCTGATGTCAGAAGACTGCAAACAGTGATTCAGCAGGGTCAGCAACGTATGTAAGTTACAGCCTCAACATAAATATTTACCCGTATGATTCAACATGCTTTGGTTTGACCTTTCCCTCATTCTTCAGTAATGCGAAGCATGGATACTATTGTAGTATCCGATGAGGGACTGAGGATAGCTACCGGCTCCCATTACCGGCAGCAGGAAGGCTATAGTTCTTCCTGGTGACGTGCCTGCTTTTGTCATGTGGAAGGCTGTGATGTGGGAGAAGTGTTGGTCCACTCAGTATGAGGGCCCCTAGCCAGCGCTTGGCTGACTCCAGTGTGACCTGGTTACAGTCCAAGTGCTCCATCGCTGGCCCATGTCTTCTTACAACTTGTTCCCCTTAAATGCGTCCCCTCTATGCAAAAAATTCTACCTTCAGTTATTGCTGGAAGCATAACCACTGGTTTCTCTGTAACTACTATCAGTTCACATTACCACATCAACTCACTGTGTCACTTTGCCCTTTGCACTATTTTCCTTTTGTGTTCGACTTCAGTATCAGTTGGCTCAACACAGTGATGTCTGTTCAAATGGTTCAAATGGCTCTGAGCCCTATGGGACTTAACATCTGAGTTCATCAGTCCCGTAGAACTTAGAACTACTTAAGGGGGGGGGGGGGGGGTAGGACGTCAAACGGGCTGACTTGGAGCAGGAGAGGCACCACATAACATTTTAATTTCCACTGTTTATACTTTTAAATAAATTCATAAAACTTTGTCAACATGACCAAGAGGGATTCAGAATTCACACTTTCAGCAATGCAAATTCAAAAATATAACAAAATAATTTTTTTTACGTGTGAAATTTCATCATTTTTTCACTTACTATTGGCTGCATTTGTTGCTATAGGTACACTTTTCTTTATAAGTCAGATGAGATAATTCGATGAATTTTGCACAGCACACAAACCATACTTATAGGTGTATGAAACTCTAAAATTTTCCAAATCTATTAAAAACTGTGGTAAAAATTGAGATAATGAACCATAAAATTTGAGTTTTTTATAAACATGAAGTTTAAAACGTAACAGTTCATTTATTTTTTCATTAATTAAATAAGTTCTAGAGTTTCATACACCTGTAAGTATGGTTTGTATGCTGTGCAAAATTCATCGAAGAATCTCTCGTACTTATGAAAAAAAGTGTACGTATATTAACAAATGCAGCCAATAGTAAGTGAAAAAATGATGAAATTTCGCACGTAAGAAAATTTATTTTGTTATATTGTTGAAATTACATTGCTAAGAGTGTGAATTCTGAATCCCTCCTGGTCATGTTGACAAAGATTTATGAATTTATTTGTAAAAGTATAGACAGTGGAAATTAAAATGTCGTGTGGTGCGTCTCCTGCTCCAAGTCGGCCCGTTTGACGTCCTACACACCTTAAACCTAACTAACCTAAGGACATCACACACAACCATGCACGAGGCAGGATTCGAACCTGCGACAGTAGCAGTCACGCGGTTCCGAACTGAAGCGCCTACAACCGCTCGGCCACGGCGGCCGGCAGTGATGTCTGTACATGATTCACTTTTTCCATAGTCAAATTGCTTCTTGTCTGTGAGCAGATTTCGATTCCACTGCGTTCGAGGAAACTAGCGCCAGGTTGGGTTGCTAATACTCCTTCCGTATTATTTTCTGCAAGTTTACACTAATAATCCACTACTTATCGTTGTAAAGGTTAAACGTAACAGGATTTAATGCCAGCAATGGTGTGCCTCGACAGTAATCATGTCACACTGAATTCAGCCAAGCATTGATCAGCTACCCTTGTTCTTTGTTAACAAACTTCTCCTGTGCATCGCAGCCTTCCACGTAACGAAACCAGGCCGGTCACCAAGAATAACTACAGCCCCTTTGAGAGATAATTTGGCGTGACATAGAAACGCTGTGACTATCGCAAAATCAGCAGGGAGGAGCGGGATTTAAGCCAGTTCGAATAAGCCTGCCAGCATTCAGTCTGCTTGGTAGTAATCTGACGACTAGCCTGCGTTGCTCGGCAAAGAGCCGATGACGCACACACATCTGTCACCGCCGACTCACAAACCACTGCCCGACGCCAGAGCATACGGTAGCCAGGGAAGCCCAGTACTTTGTCACCGTCCCAGGATTACGACGCGAGCGTTCCGCCATCCCTGCCCTAGCTAGGGTATCAACGCAAGACCTCTACACTGAGCGCACTGGAGCGTAATGCAGCCTGACGTCCTCACAGCAACCGCCACACTACCTGTGGCCAGGGAATCCGTGGAATCCGGCAACGTAGCAGGAACAGCTGCACCAGAGGCACACACACAGAACCCGCGGGCCGTCACGCTGAGTAACGCCGTGACATTCACGTCACTCATTATCGTTACTTGCTAATCAAATGCAATGATTTTAAAAAAGATGCAACAAAGAATTTATTGTATCCATGATCGGACCTTGTTCGGCTGCACACCTCGTTATTCTTCTGCAGAGAATCACAGCCACGTTAAGACATCCCAGACGCCCTGTTAGAATTGGTTCAAAAGGACTTCCGGAGTTGGACAAACAGAAAACGGCAGTTAGAACCATGGATCTTTTGCAGAAGGGACATGCTACGCAGCAGTACGCGTAAGTGACATTTTTAAAGTTTTATTGATTCTGTGTGCTTGGTTCTCTAGTCCTTCTTCTTTTTCACCCTACTTGGTGTATGTTACACTTACGTTGGTAAAATTCATGCAGTATCGAACAGAAAATTTTGGCTCAGGATGCTGTTCAGCATAAATCAAACAGCTGAGTTTCAGGCTATATTAGTGCAACAATGGAGGAAACTAGGGAATAGTCGCTTCCTAGTACACCTATCCTGGGCACAAACACCGCTGTATTGCGCTCTTTTCATGAAAATCAGGAAACGATGTGTTTCCATTATTGATAATTTAGACACAATCGCTAGGTTGGGAAACTGGCAGTTGTTGAGTGTGGCCAAGCTAAAACTAGTTCAAATTGGTTCAAATGGATTTGAGCACTATGGGACTTGACATCTATGGTCATCAGTCCCCTAGAACTTAGAACTACTTAAACCTAACTAACTTAAGGACAGCACACGACACCCAGTCATCATGAGACAGAGAAAATCCCCGACCCCGCCGAGAATCGAACCCGGGAACCCGGGCGTGTGAAGCGAGAACGCTACCACACGACCACGAGCAGGGATTGTTACGACGTATGTTATGTGGCAGTTGAGGAGAGCATAGTAGTTTGATGAGTTCTGACAATGGTGAATGGTCAGATACAAAAAATAAGTCGAGCTAATACCATGAAAAACTTAACGGTGTGTTTCGAAATCACAGGGAATGAAGAGAGTTTTGTACACTTTCTTCGCAAAATTAATGTCAGTACCAATTAGCTCACGTAGGATGATAACGCTAACAAAGCCATTTTACATTTTGTGGGTTTTAAGCCATAAATGTCACATAGAATTCTTATGGAGTTCCCAATGACTCCGAATAAAGCAGCCGAAACTGGGGAGGAACTACATGATGAGATAAATGTGCTTACCAAGCCACGGGAAGCTTGCTTCAGATGGGGTCGTACAGAGCAGTAAACCGTTATTGCAGAGAGCAACAGTGTCGGATATTAAACGTTTCGGACATTCTGAACGGAATGTAGTAACAGAAATTCGTAGGGGCACGGAAGATGATCACAGGGCAGATTTCGTACCAAATAGACTGCGGTGTAGTTTCCACCGTACAGCGCTCCGAGTAAGGGTTCCCCAAGTCTGAAATCAATGGAAGACTTTTGTCTGACTGGTTGTTGTTGTTTTTATTGTTGTGTGGTCTTCAGTCTGAAGTCTGGTTTGATGCAGCCCTCCACGCTACTCTGTCCTGTGCAAGCCTCTTCACATCTGAATAATTACTGCAACCTATATCCATCTGAATGTGCTCTCTGTATTCATGTCTTGGTATTCGTTACGATGTTTAAAACTCCCCCTCCCCCCCCCCCCCCCCGCACACTTCCCCACTGAACTATACTGGTGAGCCCTTGATGTCCTGACAACCAATCTCTTTTTTCTAGTCATGTTGTACCACCAATTTCTCTTCTCTCCTCGTCTATTCAGTACCTCCTCATTAATTATGTGATCTACCCATCTAATTTTCAGCACTCTTCTGTAGCACAACGTTTCAGAAGCTTCCATTCTCTTTTTGTCTAAACTGTTTGTCATCCATGTTTCACTTCCGTATGTGGCTAAACTCCATACCAATACTTTCAGAAAAAGACTTCCCGACGCTTAAACTATATTCGATGTTAACAAATTTCTCTTCCTCAGAAGCGCCTTTCTTGTCATTGCCAGGATATTTAATAAGGCAGTTGAGTAAATTCTCAGTAGATACTGGATCTCAGGTATCTGTTACCAGTAAGGGCTTACTTCAAAAAGCAGAATAACATGCGCCACGCACAGCAATAAGCGGCTTAGGAGGAGGTCATCTAAATTCTTTCTGAAATAAGTTTCCGAGTGAAGGAAGGTAACTTCAAGATGAATGTAGATATTCTTCCCATGGCTACCATGGCTACAAAATCATTCTCTGTTTAGATATCCTGGCAGCACATCACCCCATAGGTGACTTGGAATAAAATAACGTACACTGATGTGACCAAAATAATGGGTTAGCAGTATGCACATACACACATGGCGGTACTATCACATACACAAGGTATAAAAGGGCAGTGGGTTGGCAGAGCTGTCATTAGATTCATGCGAAAACGTTTCCGACGTGATTATGACTGCACAACGGGAATTAACAGACCTGGAAAGCAGAGTGGTAGTTGGAGCTAGTCGAATCTACATCTACATCGACATCATACTCTGCAATCCTCCAAATCGTGTGAGTGGAGGGTACTTTCGGTACTACTGTCTGATCTCTCCAACCCTGTTCCACTTGCGAATAGTGCGTGAGAAGAATGATTGTCGGTAAGCCTCTGTGCTGGCTCTAATTTCTCGAATTTTCTCCTCGTGGTCAACACGCGACATGTATGTGGGGGAAAGTAATATGTTGTCCGACTCCTCCTGAAAAGTGCTGTCCCGAAATTTCAATATTAAATCGCTCCGCATAGGACACCTATTTCGGAAATCGTTAGAGAATTCAATATTCTGAGATCCACAGTGTCAAGAGAGTACTGATAATACCAAATTTCAGACATTACGTCTCACCATAAACAACGCAGTGCCCAACGGCCTTCGCTTAACGACCGAGAGCAGCGGGGTTTGTGTAGAGTTGTCAGTGCTAACAGCCAAGCACCCCCAACAGAAATCAATGTGCGACGTGCGACGAACCTATCCATTAGGACAGTGTGGCGAAATTTGGCGTTAATGGGCTGTGGGAGCTGACCCCTTCTGGAAATCTAGGAATAAGAAATGGATCTGAGATCCCTTGTCGACAGCACTCATTACTTCATGGGAGTAACAAGAACGATATTTTCTAAATCCATGTTGGTTATGTATCAATAAGTCATTTTCTTGAAGGTGATTCATAATGTTAGAGTACAGTATATGCTCCAGACTCCTACTGCAAATTGAGGTCAGTGATATGGGTCTGTAATTCAATTGGTTACTCCTATTTCCTTTCTTGAATATTGGTGTGACCTGCGCTACTGTCCAGTTTTTAGGAACAGACCTTTCGTCAAGTGAGCGGTTGTATATGACTGCTAAGAAAGGCGATATTGTGTATGCATATTCTGAAAGTAACCTGATTGGTATACCATCTGGACAGGAAGACTTGGCTTTCTTAAGTGATTTGAGTTGTTTGGCTACACCTAAGAGCGAGACTAAAATTTAGGATGAAAGAATGACCATGATAAGATACGCTGATCACATATTAATTTGTGTGGCTCAGGGTCTTAAGTCGTGGTTAACAAAGCTGTAAGATAGCACCGCATGGTTCACAACCATCGAAGCAGCCGCAGTGAGACGCGACTTACTCCCTGAAGTGCCTCCTCCCTGGATATTGCTCTGATGTTAGCGTAAAGAATAGTGTAATTCATTCCTTCTTTATCATCTACATCTGCATATATACTGCGCAATCCATCTTACGTCGCCGGCCGTTGTGGCCGAGCGGTTCTAGGCGCTTCAGTCTTGAACCGCGCGACCGCTACGGTCGTACGTTCGAATCCTGCCTCGGGCATGGATGTGTGTGATGTCCTTAGGTTAGTTAGGTTTAAGTAGTTCTAAGTTCTAGGGGACTGATGACCTCAGATGTTAAGTCCCATAGTGCTCAGAGCCATTTTTTTGAACCATCTTACGTCGCAAGGCGAAGGGTATCTCGTACCACTACCTTTCCTGTTCCACTCGCAAATAGAACGAGGAAGAAACAACTGTCAGTATGACTGCGTATGAGCCCTGATTTTTCATATCTGATCTTCGTGGTCCTTATGTGCAATGTATGCTGGAGATAACAGAATTTTTCTGCAGTCAGCTTCAAATGCCGGTTCCCTAAATTTTCTCAATAGCGTTCTTCGAAAAGAATGTCACTTTCCTTCCAGGGACTCCCATTTCAGTTCCCGAAGCATCTCCGTAGCACCTACGTGTTGTTCCAAGCTACCTATAACAAATCTAGGAGCCGGTCTCTGAATTACTTCCACGTCTTCCTTTAATTCGACATGGTATGAGTCTCAAACACTCGAGCAGTGCTGCAGAGCAGGTCGCACTGGCGTCCTGTTGGCGATCTCCATTAGAAATAAGTCAAACTTTCCTAGAATTCTCTCAATGAAACAAAGTCGACCATTCGCCTCTCCTACCACAATCATCACATGCTCGTTCCATTTCATATCGCTTTGCACCGTTGCGCACAATATTTAAACGACGTGACTGCGTCAAGCAGAACAATACTAATTCTGTATCGGCTGTGTCCTGCTGCTAGTGCGTGTGAGTGTGAGGGCACCGAGCACAGTGTCGCCGCGCGTGTGTACTTAAATCGACCGCCAACTCTAACAGCGCGGGCCGTCCTTAGAGGTCTCCCGTAGGAAGCGTGCACAGGCACGATCTCCACCGCGCCGTCAATTGCCGACCCGCGCCTGTATACGCAGGGAGCAGGGCTGACACACCGTCACAGTGTTCTCTTGCGTTAGTTTGCACCGCTCACATCAGTTGTTCTGCGTATCACCTACGTTGCACATTCTGTATGATTCATGTGTCTTGTTACATGTGGAGCTGCGAGAGGCTTACTATCGTTCCTGTTCAGAGGTTTATGAATAAATCCGTACTTGTCTTACACTGATCAGTTTAGTGTATTACATGGTTACTACAGTATCCGAACATTACGGGCTTGTTTCTCATGTTCACCCGCATTACCTTACATTTTTATACACTTGGAGCGAGCTGTCATTTGTCATACCAAGTAGAAATTCTGTCTTAGTCATTTTGCAATCTCCTACAGTCACTCAGCTTCGACACCTTGTCGTACACCACAGCATCATCAGCAAGCAATTGCAGATTTCTGCTCACACTGTCCGCCAATCATCAAATATTTATGTAGAGAATAATAGCGGCTCTATTACACTTTCATGGGATACTGTTGACGGTACTCTTGTCTCTGTTCAAATGTGGGTGGATTACTAAGGGTCCCAACTGCTGAGATCATCGGTCTCTAGACTTACACGCTACTTAAATTAACTTATGCTAAGAACAACACACACACCCATGCCCGAGGGAGGACTCGACCTCCGGCGGAAGGGGCCGTGCAATCAGTGACATGACGCCTCTAACCGCGCGGCCACTCCGCGCGGCACTCTTGTCTCTGATGAGCACTCGCCGTCGAGGGTAACGTACTGGGTTCTATAATTTAAGGAAAACTTCGAGCCACTCACATATCTGTGAACCTATTCCATATGATCTTAGGTTCTATAAAAGGCTGTAATGGGACACCGAGACAATCGCTCTCCGGAAATCTAGAAATATGGAATCTGCCTTTTGCCGTTCACCGGCCGCGGTGGTCTAGCGGTTCTAGGCGCTCAGTCCGGAACCGCGGGACTGCTACGGTCGCAGGTTCGAATCCTGCCTCGGGCATGGATGTGTGTGATGTCCTTAGGTTAGTTAGGTTTAAGTAGTTCTAAGTTCTAGGGGACTGATGACCACAGCTGTTAAGTCCCATAGTGCTGAGAGCCATCTGAACCATTTTTTTTTTTTTTTTTGCCGTTCATCCATAGTTCACAATATATCACGTGAGAAAAGGGCAAGTTGAGTTTCGCACGAGTGATGGTTTCTAAAACCATGCTGATTCGCGGACATGAGCTACGCGGTTCAAAATGGTTCAAATGGCTCTGAGCACTATGGGACTTAACATCTGAGGTCATCAGTCCCCTAGGCATAGAACTACTTAAACCTAACTAACCTACGGACATCACACACATCCATGCCCAAGGGAGGATTCGACCCTGCGACCGTAGCAGCAGCACGGTTGCAGACTGAAGCGCCTAGAACCGCTCGTCAAGAGCGGCCGGCACATAAGCTACTCGGTGTCAAGAAAATCTGTTATACTACAGCTGAGAATATGTTCAAGGATTATGCATCGAAACGATGTTACGGATATTAGTCAGTAATTTTGTGGGTCAGTTCTTTTGCCCTTCTTATGTACAGAAGTCATCTGCCCTTTTTTTCCAGTCGCTTGGGACTTTGCGCTGGGCGAGAGATGCGCGATAAATACGAGCTAAGTGAGGGGCCAATGCTGTAGCATACTCTTGTAAAACCGAATTGGCATTCTATCCGGATTTGGTGATTTATTTGCATTGAAATCTTACTGTTGTTTCTCTACGCCAGAGGTGCTTATTACTATGTCGTCCATATGGGAGTATGTTCGACTGTCAAACGATGATACGTTTGCACGATTCTCCTGCGTGAACGATTTCTTGAGCGTGAAATTAAAAACTGACTTTTGTTTTGTTATCGTCAGCTGCCACAGACTGGTCAACAAATGACTGGATGGAAGCCTTAGACCCACTTAGTGATTTTACATAGAACCATAATGTTCTGAGGTTCTCTGCCACATCTTTTTCTAAACTATGACGCTGATAGTAGTTGTATGCTTCTGGCATAGATCTTTTCGCAGACGAACGAATCTCTACCAACTTTTACTTTTAGTCATTTTACCGTTCTCTTTTGAACCGAGAGTTTGTCCAATAAATACATAAGAAATGAATAAAAGAATACTGACATTTTATGTGTAATACGATAGCCGTTCCATAAGAAATGCGATATATTTATTTCTACAAATAGGATGGCTATATTCAGGATTCCAGTACACCATATTGTTCTTCACTCTTTTTAGGTACAAAGACCTATTTTTTTTACTTAATGTCCTTTCAATGCGAGCGCCTTACGCCATCTTACCGGAAGGGCCTTGTATGCCCGCATGGTACCACTCCACTGGTCGACGTAGGAGCCAACGTCCTGCTGCAGCCAGAATCTCCCCATCATCCACGCACTGCTTCCCACGCAGTGCATCCTTCATTGGGAGGGCTGTAGGGTGTAGGGTACATGAAGAAAAACTGTCCAGTGAATTTTTTTGAGCGTGAGACCTTGCGTTTTTATGGAGAAGGAGAATTTCATTTACATTTTTTGTGGTCACGAACACGCTGAAGTCGTTTCTTCAGTTCCCTGAGGGTAGCACAATACACTTTAGAGTTGATAGTCGCACCAAGATGGAGAACACCAATCAGAATAACCCCTCAGACTCACAGAAGGCCGTCGCCATGACTTCACTGACTGAGGGTGCGGCTTTGACCTTTTTCTTCGGAGGAAAGGTGGAGTGGCGCAACTCCATGGATTGCCGTTTTGTTTCCAGTGCGTAGAGATGAAGCTATGTTTCATCCCCAGGATTCTAACCTGTGGCCGTAGTGGTCGTGGGGTTCCAGACTGAATCGAATAGAACCGCTCGACCACAACGGCTGGCGCGAGGAACCAGGCGGGCACACGCTCATCTAGTGGAACGAGTGTCAACAGCACTATCATCAGAGACGTCCAGTTGTGCAGCAACGTGTTTGACTGTAATCCGTCAATCACCTAGAATGAGAGTGTCCGCACGTTCCAAGATTGAAAGAGTTGCAGCTGTGTGTTGGCGGTCGGCACGTGGGAGATCGGATAGGTTTGCGCGACGTTGCAGTGATGCTGACAGACGTCTCACCCAACGAGTCACCATGCTTTTGTGCACTGCTAGGTCTCCGCAGGATATCTGGAAGCCCTTATGAATATTTGCGATGCTCTGGTTTTCCTCCAAAAGAAACTCAATGACAGCTCTCTGCTTCGAACGCACCTCCGTCACGGACGCTATTTTGACGGCTACGCATAGCGCCGCAACCTATTGGAACTTCATGAAAAAATGGTGTCTGAAGCAGGTATATTTTACGATGTCCCTTAAAAAATTCCGCGTTTATTCAACCGAAACTGACCGAGAAAAGTAATATATTGCATCACTTGAACATCCCTCGTGTTTAACCACACCTCATTTGACAAACGTCGGTGAGTACCTAATGAGAAAGATACAATGGTGGGGACTGAAGAGGCGTGAAGGTCTTTTTGTAGTTTCTGCACCATTCTTGATAATGTCCATAAATTAACACTCTGCCGTCCGCACGTCTCGTACAAATTTACTCGCTTGGCGCCGGCAGCGCTAATTCGGATTACTTGGCTTGTCGCTGGCGGTTCTTGACTTTATCGGGAGATTATAAATTATTATGTTTTACTAATCACATCATTATTTCTCATAAGTTCTCAACCCTGCTCCCCTACTTTCATGAGATTTTTAAGATACACATACGTAAATAAATACAAAATTTGTTTGTTTCATATAATTGTTTATTTGCATTGTCTTTGGTACTTAATATTTCTCCTTCGTATGATATGCAGCAAAACTGTCTCCCAGATGTAACGCAACTCCACAAAACTTACACATTAAGTTTATTGTTCTTTTTCTTGTTTTTGTAACATACACTCCTGGAAATTGAAATAAGAACACCGTGAATTCATTGTCCCAGGAAGGGGAAACTTTATTGACACATTCCTGGGGTCAGATACATCACCTGATCACACTGACAGAACCACAGGCACATAGACACAGGCAACAGAGCATGCACAATGTCGGCACTAGTACAGTGTATATCCACCTTTCGCAGCAATGCAGGCTGCTATTCTCCCATGGAGACGATCGTAGAGATGCTGGATGTAGTCCTGTGGAACGGCTTGCCATGCCATTTCCACCTGGCGCCTCAGTTGGACCAGCGTTCGTGCTGGACGTGCAGACCGCGTGAGACGACGCTTCATCCAGTCCCAAACATGCTCAATGGGGGACAGATCTGGAGATCTTGCTGGCCAGGGTAGTTGACTTACACCTTCTAGAGCACGTTGGGTGGCACGGGATACATGCGGACGTGCATTGTCCTGTTGGAACAGCAAGTTCCCTTGCCGGTCTAGGAATGGTAGAACGATGGGTTCGATGACGGTTGGGTGTACCGTGCACTATTCAGTGTCCCCTCGACGATCACCAGTGGTGTACGGCCAGTGTAGGAGATCGCTCCCCACACCATGATGCCGGGTGTTGGCCCTGTGTGCCTCGGTCGTATGCAGTCCTGATTGTGGCGCTCACCTGCACGGCGCCAAACACGCATACGACCATCATTGGCACCAAGGCAGAAGCGACTCTCATCGCTGAAGACGACACGTCTCCATTCGTCCCTCCATTCACGCCTGTCGCGACACCACTGGAGGCGGGCTGCACGATGTTGGGGCGTGAGCGGAAGACGGCCTAACGGTGTGCGGGACCGTAGCCCAGCTACATGGAGACGGTTGCGAATGGTCCTCGCCGATACCCCAGGAGCAACAGTGTCCCTAATTTGCTGGGAAGTGGCGGTGCGGTCCCCTACGGCACTGCGTAGGATCCTACGGTCTTGGCGTGCATCCGTGCGTCGCTGCGGTCCGGTCCCAGGTCGACGGGCACGTGCACCTTCCGCCGACCACTGGCGACAACATCGATGTACTGTGGAGACCTCACGCCCCACGTGTTGAGCAATTCGGCGGTACGTCCACCCGGCCTCCCGCATGCCCACTATACGCCCTCGCTCAAAGTCCGTCAACTGCACATACGGTTCACGTCCACGCTGTCGCGGCATGCTACCAGTGTTAAAGACTGCGATGGAGCTCCGTATGCCACGGCAAACTGGCTGACACTGACGGCGGCGGTGCACAAATGCTGCGCAGCTAGCGCCATTCGACGGCCAACACCGCGGTTCCTGGTGTGTCCGCTGTGCCGTGCGTGTGATCATTGCTTGTACAGCCCTCTCGCAGTGTCCAGAGCAAGTATGGTGGGTCTGACACACCGGTGTCAATGTGTTCTTTTTTCCATTTCCAGGAGTGTACATGGCAGTTTCTTCGTTTTAGTTTTTTGGTTTCGGAAATACGTAGGCCTATTGCAGAATGAGATTTTCACTCTGCGGCGGAGTGTACGCTGATATGAAACTCACACAACTCACGCCCCCTCCTCACAGCTTCACTTCTGCCAAGGAGGTAGGAGACGAGGTACTGGCAGAAATAAAGCTGTGAGGACATGTCGTGAGTCGTGCTTGGGTAGCTTAGATGGTAGAGCACTTGCCCACGAAAGGCAAAGTCCCGAGTTCGAGTCTCGGTCCGGCACACAGTTTTAATCTGTCAGGAAGTTACTAAGGCCTATTAGTTGGTGTTGCTTTAAGCGACGGGAAAGTCTGTCAACCGGATCAGGATGAGACGTACGCGATGTAGTGGCAACCTCCAAGTTTTGCTCCGTGCATTCATCGTAAAAAATCGTATCGTCCCTTTCGTCTGCCTTGATGAAAAGGCACAGGTACATATAAAAACAAAAAAGCTTGTTGACGTGAGTAACTTATTGTTACCTCAACAAAAGACCAACAGAATGCAAAAGATACTAAACTGCTGTCGCCGGCCACTGCTCGATGCTGTGCTCACGACACGACTGTGGTGGCGCCGGCCACTGTGCGATACTATGCACACGACACCACTGTGGTGTTGGCGGCCGCTGATCGCTATTTCGCGCACGACACCACTGCGGAGTCGCCGGACGGCAGAGAATTAAAATAAAGTATGGAATAGTTAGTTAATGTTTCTGCAGTAACTGCAGATTAGTTTACGCTAAGTTAAAAAAATCATTTAGACATTATTGGGAATGCACTATTTCATTTTGCGATGAACTTATCCCTTTAAAAGTCAATTAATCTATTCAGATTGAAACTGAAACTAAATCAATTTGCATTAAACAGTTTAATTAGGAAAAATAAGTAACAAATATTATTAAAAATGAAGGAATTTCTCATATAGATGTGTGATTTAAGTAGTTTCAAAATCAGTGTAAAGATAAAATATATTGTTACAGAGAATGATGTGGAGAGGCTTGGTAAAATTAAATATAACACAGTTTTTAAGCGAATTTGTAAGCAGAGGTAAAAATACTTTGGATGCTAAATGTGGCCTTATCCTACGTGGAGTGAGTGATTATGTTATAGTTGTTGAACGTGCAACAGAAGTTTGCCATGCCTTCCAGCAACATAAGTTTTCCACCGTTTAGACTTTTCCTTGAATGGTTACACCTAGGCGTCAGTGTTGGTAAATATTTACGAAATGTACACACAGTAATTTCGCGTGGACAGGGGACGCTGGAGTATGTAACTTCAGATTTAAAAACTCTGCGGACAAAAGCTTGCGAAAGCACATACAAGATACCGTTCCGACAGCGGTCTGTCAGAGGCACGTGTACAGCGTGTCTCTGCGGAACGGCCGGCCGAGTCGCCGGGCTGCGAAAAAGCCGCTCCTGGCCGTTCAAACACTTGCGTGCGTTTCACAAATTCAGCTGGCGGCGCGGTGTGCGGCCGGATGATAGCACGGGTGCTTATCCAGCTTCGGTTTACGGGTGACCACGCGCAGCTGCGCGCCGCTGCCAGTTTTACGGTCCATTTCGCATCTGGGCGGGAGCTGCGCAGGGCTTCACCCTATGTTTACTTTAGGACGGCTGCCGCATCCCGGAGGACTTCCGCCTGCAAACAATCCCGTCAAATGCGTTAGACGCTCAATAATGTCTGCACGCAAACAAAGAACTGTCGCTGTGAATACCGTGCAACACGAGCTGCGCCGCAAAGCGAAAATCCTAAGGGAAACCAGGAAACGGTGTCGGTCGATATGTTTATACTGTACGGCATCCTGTTCAAAGGGACGTACGTGGTACGAGTGGCGTGTTTTTACATTTTTGGGCGATATTTATTTCTGACAACAAAGTATATAACATCAGTCTCAAATATTATATTTTCCATCATACCTCGCTCATTTAAATTGCTTGTTAGTACCCAATTACTTAACGTAGAGCTTCGTTTACAATCACTTCCAGAGCGATATTTAATTCTGGAAACGGAGTTTACAACAACAGTCCCACACATAATAGTTTCCTGAAATCTCGTCAAATTAAAAAGCCAAATTATTAAAATAATGTGGTTGTAATAGAATGCTAGACTAGAATAAATCATTATGATGTAAATTCCTCATCGATGCGAATCATGAATTTAGTCACTGTTATTAAGACTGGGGAGATAGGCTTCATACTTCCGTAGAATTCACTAAGCTACATGTACTACCCAGGTGGTGTGACTGGGAAGTACCACCATCTCAATGATTATGGTCAGACCCGACTGGGCCCCGATTTACAAACCCTCAAACCCTATGGCTGGTTAGAGCCACAAGTTCTCTATTACCGTTAACGCTGGGTGTGCGTCAGTGACCATCGCTGGACATGAATGCAGAATGATTTGTGACGCAATTAGTTAGAAGATTGCACATATATTTCTAAATAAAGAAACAAACCTCATTCTATAACTGAATTACGTGATAGGCTGGCTGTTTACACGAAACAATCGTTAGCTCCAAAATCTCAGGACACCTGTTGCACCTCACTTGCATTACGTTTGCTTAGGAAGGATGGGATTCGCTTTCTTGCCTCTCGTGGCCATCACAGCAAAACAGAATTACTCTCAGTTTGATATCGGATGTTATCTGGAAAATAACGGTTCTCCATTATCAGCAACGTTACCCAATGTCATCATAAGCGTTTCAAAAGAATCAGTCCTTTGTAACAATAGTTAGACAAGGACAGGAAAAATTCATATGTTGGCACAGATTTCTGAATGAACAATATATCTACTAGATGAAACAGAAAAAACACAAAGGAAATTTAAAACCTTAATCCAGAAAGCACCTGTTGTTGTTGTTGTGGTCTTCAGTCCTGAGACTGGTTTGATGCAGTTCTCCATGCTACTCTATCCTGTGCAAGCTTCTTCATCTCCCAGTACTTACTGCAACCTACATCCTTCTGAATCCGCTTAGTGTATTCATCTCTTGGTCTCCCTCTACGATTTTTACCCTCCACGCTGCCCTCCAATGCTAAATTTGTGATCCCTTGATGCCTCAAAACATGCCCTGCCAACCGGTCGCTTCTTCCTGTCAAGTTGTGCCACAAACTCCTCCCCTATTCTATTCAATACCTCCTCATTAGTTACATGATCTACCCATCTAATCTTCAGCATTCTTCTGTACCACCAAATTTCGAAATCTTCTATCCTATTCTTTTCCAAACTATTTATTGCCCGTGGTTCACTTCTATACATGGCTACACTCCGTACAAACAGTTTCAGAAACGACTTCCTGACACTTAAATCTATACTCGATGTTAACAAATTTCTCGTCTTCAGAAACGCTTTCCTTGCCATTGCCAGTCTACATTTTATATCCTCTCTACTTCGACCATCATCAGTTATTTTGCTCCCCAAATAGCAAAACTCCTTTACTACAGAATCATAAAATACACATTCTAAAAGGAAACTGAGAGACAAACTTTCTCAACTTAAAATTAATAGACAGAAAACTTGTCCACACATATTACAGGTATATAAAATCTGCAACCCCAGACACAGAACTGCACTAAACATCCAATCATCCCTACAACCACAAACGAGCTGCATTGGAAAACATGTTGAATAAAATAAGTAAGATCCCAATCAAAAACACATACTGCGAGAAGGATATCCAAGCAATATAAAGAAATTTGGTAGCAGACATCTTAGAGCGAGAAGTACACAGTCGTATTCAAGGAAAATACAAAAAAAGAGAAATAGATCATGAACAAATAGAACACTCACACACAAACACACTCACATACACACACACACACACACACACACACACACACACACACACACACACATACTGAATACACCGCTCAGAAGAAAAGGAAATGATATACAGTGACAGACCTACATGAATTAGGAAACACTCTACGGTAAGTAGGTCCCTATATAGGAAATAAAGCAACAAACACTCAGCCAGAAAATTTAATTAACTCAACACTCAAGGGAGGCTGCTATACAGAGTATAAAGGAATCACCGTTAGAAATTTTAGAAAGAGATGTTGTGAGTACAGCACTAATCAGTTCTTGTTTGCAGAACAAGTGTAGATCATGGCATGAAAATTCTCAAAATAAATCATCATAACAAATATTTCATTCCACTGTATGAGAACCATCACATTTAAAAGGTCATAGCAGGGAGCAAGCAACTAATAAATAATGAAATACACATTTATGGTAACTCACGACACACGGAAGGTATTAAATAATTACCAAACAAACACACACAAATGAAATCTTTAACAACAGTCACCACATAAATATGTTCCACATTTGCACCACTACACATAACATCGTGATGGAAAGGTGTGTGCAGTTTGCTATGCTGACAGCGTTTCCTAATGGTATAGGCAGAGGGTTATATTCAACACAAGAACAGCAAACACACATGTGAAAGTCACCAACACGTTACGTAAGTAGTGAAACAAGCGTATAGACTAAAACCGTGTTGTAACACCTACTGTTTTTAGCTTATAAGTAAAACGGTACAATATTTAATTTAAAACTTCTGCATTGAATTAATGAACAGTGTACTTACTTTCTCCGTCCAGCACGTTTTCATTTGACTGCTACTTATACAACGCAGAAGGGGCTTGGGTAGTTTTCCTGTACTTGTACAACAGATCTCTTAAGTCGATGGTAATCCAAGTTCATGTAAAGAAACTCAACACACACGAAAGATAAATAACAAGGAACCGGCATATACAAACTATTCCAACTGTACCAGATAGTCTAGGGTCAATTCCAAAAATTACAATACCTCATAAACAGTAGCAAGAATCTCTAATAGCTGGAACAGACATTAGGATGAAACCGAATATAAACACCATTTAAATGCTACAATCTGAATAAAATACAGGCCACAAGGAAAAATTGGATACCAACGGTGGCTGCAGATTTAAACGACTTAAAAACTCAGAAACGTCTAATGAGATAAAATAACAAAACCAAGATAGTCTGGGCAAAGACGAGTACTCAGATAGAGCCTTAGGATGAAATCGAATTTTTGTTTCTTCCTACTCACATCGAGTAACGAATTGGGTTGCTTGCATATTTTCGGACACGATGTCCACGCCTACTACAGTAGTACAAGTTCATATGCCAACTAGCTCTGCAGATGATGAAGAAATTGATGAAATGTGTGACGTGATAAAAGAAATTATTCGGGTAGTGAAGGGAGACGAGAATTTAATAGTCATGGGTGACTGGAACTCGATAGTAGGAAAAGGGAGAGAAGAAAACATAGTAGGTGAATATGGAATGGGAGTAAGAAATGAAAGAGGAAGCCGTCTGGTAGAATTTTGCACAGAGTATAACTTAATCATAGCCAACACTTGGTTCAAGAATCATAGAAGAAGGTCTTATACATAGAAGAATCCTGAAGATACTAGAGGGTATCGCCCGCATCTCGTGGTCGTGCGGTAGCGTTCTCGCTTCCCACGCCCGGGTTCCCGGGTTCGATTCCCGGCGGGGTCAGGGATTTTCTCTGCCTCGTGATGGCTGGGTGTTGTGTGCTGTCCTTAGGTTAGTTAGGTTTAAGTAGTTCTAAGTTCTAGGGGACTTATGACCACAGCAGTTGAGTCCCATAGTGCTCAGAGCCATTTGAACCATTTGAACTAGAGGGTATCAGATATATTACATAATGGTAAGACAGAGATTTAGCAACCAGGTTTTAAATTTTAAGACATTTCCAGGGGCAGATGTGGACTCTGACCGCAATCTATTGGTTATGAACTGTAGACTAAAACTGAAGAAACTGCAAAAAGGTGGGAATTTAAGGAGATGGGACCTAAATGAACTGACTAAACCAGAAGCTGTACAGAGTTTCAGGGAGAGCATAAGTGAACAATTGACACGAATGGGGGGAAGAAATACAGTAGAAGAAGAATGGTTAGCTCTGAGCATCAAGTAGGTAAAAAGACGAGGGCTAGTAGCAATCTTTGGGTAACAGAAGAAATACTGAATTTAATTGATGAAAGGAGAAAGTATTAAAATGCAGTAAATGAAGCGGACAAAAAGGAATGCAAACGTCTCAAAAATGAGATCGAAAGGAAGTGCAAAATGGCTAAGCAGGGATGGCTAGAGGACAACTGTAAGGATGTAGAGGCTTATCTCACTAGGGGTAAGATGGATACTGCCTACAGGAAAATTAATGAGACCTTTGGAGAAAAGAGAATCACTTGTATGAATATTAAGAGCTCAGATGGAAACCCAGTTCTAAGCAAAGAAGGGAAAGCAGAAAGGTGGAAGGGGTATATGGAGGGTCTATACAAGGGCGATGTACTTGAGGATAATATTATGGAAATAGAAGAGGATGTAGATGAAGATGAAATGGGAGGTACGTTACTGCATGAAGAGTTTGACCGAGCACTGAAAGACCTGAGTCGAAACAAGAACCCGGGAGTAGACAATATTCCATTAGAACTACTGACGGCCTTTGGAGAGCCCGTCCTGACAGAACTCTACCATCTGGTGAGCAAGATGTATGAGACAGGCGTATGCCCTCAGACTTCAAGAAGAATATAATAATTCCAATCCCTAAGAAAGCAGGTGTTGACAGATGTGAAAGTTACAGAACTATCAGTTTAATAAGACACAGCTGCAAAATACTACCACGAATTCTTTACAGACGAATGGAAAAACTGGTAGAAGCCGACCTCAGGGAAGATCAGTTTGGATTCTGTAGAAATATTGGAACACGTGAGGCAATACTGACCTTACGACTTATATTAGAAGAAAGATCAAGGAAAGACAAAACTACGTTTCTAGCATTTGTAGACTTAGAGAAAGCTTTTGACGATGTTGACTGGAATACTTTCTTTCAAAATGTAAAGGTGTCAGGGGTAAAATACAGGGAGCAGAAGGCTATTTGCAATTTGTACAGAAACCAGATGGCAGTTATAAGAGTCGAGGGGCATGAAAGGGAAGCAGTGGTTGGGAAGGGAGTGAGACAGGGTTGTAGCCTCTTCCCGATACTATTCAATATGTATATTGAGCAAGCAGTAAAGGAAACAAAAGAAAAATTCGGAGTAGGTATTAAAATCCATGGAGAAGAAATAAAAACATTGAGCTTCGCCGATGACATTGTAATTCTGTCAGAGACAGCAAAGGACTTGGAATAGCTGTTGAACGGAATGGTCAGTGTTTTGAAAGGAAGATATAAGATGAATATCAACAAAAGCAAAACGAGGATAATGGAATGTAGTTGAATTAAGTCGGGAGATGCTGAGGAAATTAGATTAGGAAATGATACACTTAAAGTAGTAAAGGAGTTTTGCGATTTGAGGAGCAAAATAACTGATGATGGTCGGAGTAGAGAGGATATAAAATGTAGACTGGCAATGGCAAGGAAAGCGTTTCTGAAGAAGAGGAATTTGTTGACATCGAGTATAGATTTAAGCGTCAGGAAGTCGTTTCTGAAAGTATTTGTATGGAGTGTAGCCATGTATGGAAGTGAAACATGGAAGATAAATGGTTTGGACAAGAAGAGAATAGAAGCTTTCGAAACGTGGTGCTATAGAAGAATGCTGAAGATTAGATGGGTAGATCACATAACTAATGAGGAGGTATTGAATTTTATTGGGGAGGAGTTTGTGGCACAACTTGACTAGAAGTCAAGGGATCGGTTGGTAGGACATGTTCTGAGGCATCAAGGGATCACCAGTTTAGTATTGGAGGGCAGCGTGGAGGGCAAAAATCTTAGAGGGAGACCAAGAGATGAATACATTAAGCATATTCAGAAGGATGTAGGTTGCAGTAAGTACTGGGAGATGAAGAAGCTGGCACAGGATAGAGTAGCATGGAGGACTGCATCAAACCAGTCTCAGGACTGAAGACCACAACAACAACAACATATTTTCGACCATTTCATTGTGATAATGAAATATTCCAGTCCGGGCCCTGCAAATTTGGATACCCATGCATTAAGACCAGAAGACAGGGACAGAGCACGAGTGCATATGATGATGTATTGAACCTGTCTTGCGAAATTTATGTTGAGCTGTTGATAACATGAACCTGTATTGGTTCTGTGAGCAACAAAGATGCTCACATTTTTCAGTTCAGTAAACGTAGTTATAACAATTACTGATGACTGACATCAAGAAAATTGTTAAGAATTTAGAAGATATCTCTCCTTGAGGATTACGGCATGAAAGTAATTAGAAAATAACCTGAACAGTCAACTGAAAAAGAATGTGGTGCTATTTTAGATGTATTACAAGCCACGTCCTTGATATATTTGTGTCGGTTAGCAAAGCTACGTAAGGAGAGTTCAGTGTGTCTGAAAGAGGGATCCGATATACTTGACTGCCAAAAATTAAAACATATTTCTCTTTGTATATAACACTAGTCAGTATGACTAAGCCTTATTTCCACATACTGAATATAAAAGGAAGCTTCCAAAAGGAAGATTAAAGAGTGAAGGCCAAAATACATAAAATCTGTATTCCGAAATTCCCTCACCAAAGATCACGATGCCACTCCTGCTTCTGTCTGTCGAACAAATGGGGAACAGAACAAATAAATAACATGTAAATATCAATTTCTGATATAACACGTGTTTAAATCAAAGTAAAATTTATAAAATTATTTCTCCTAGCTCCATAAAGGTACCTAAACCCACGCATATAGAAATGGAATATTATGACTGCGAATTTTTAATAGGTATCAATATAATGTAAGGCTTAAACCGAAAAATTTGTGGCACATGCAACAGACACCAGTAACGGGGCTTAATTATTCATGTATACATTATGTACTTCATATGCCCAACGTTTTCCGTTTTAAATCTTACAAGTCTTTTCATAGCTATTAAAACTGAGAGTTACAAATTTTGAGAACGATCTCTATAAGGTTATAAATCAGTATGTGGCTAGGAGAAATCATTTTACACTATTTAAATGTGTTGTTAAAACGTCTTATAGTTTAAATAATTATTTTCCTCTTTTTAGTCTTGGGTAAGTGAAATATTTCAATCAATTTCAAACGTTGTGATGAGATTCCAACAAAGACATGAGTTAAATTTCAGGTTTATTTGAGTTTCTCTTTACCTGACTGAACCTATATATTGCTCCTTCGTACATACATCTCAGGAGGAGACCTTGATGGAAAAAATAGAGTATTTTGGGCTTTCATGGAGGCTTACCAGCAATCATTCTTTCTGCAAATCATTTGCGACTGGAACCGAAATAGCAGTACCCTCTTCCCCACACCAGACAAGAAAGCTGGTTAATATTGCATTTTCATCCAGTCCTGAGCTAAGTTTAATGTATAAAGTTTCTAGCTCATCGGGAATTGACAGTGGTAAAGCAAGAATTCTCAGTCACACGCCAGGAGGATAGTTTAAAATCAATCCCAAAATTTGTATCGACAAAAAAGCGACCTAATAAATATGTAGTATGAAACGTATATACAAATGCCAAAATGAGATTCAACTCAAGTCGCTCAATAGAGAAGAGACAAGGTTATCTATTTCATCTGTATGAACTGGCCCTGGTTTGCAAAACGTTTAGCACACTAAGATGTAGCAAAACAGCATAGGTCATTCATGTTTATAAGAAAAGTCACTGGATAGCTGAGCATAGCTATAGACCTATTACATCTACATCTACATCTATACTCCGCGAGCCACCTTACGGTGTGTGGCGGAGGGTACTTATTGTACCACTATCTGATCCCCCCTTCCCTGTTCCATTCACGAATTGTGCGTGGGAGGAACGACTGCTTGTAAGTCTCCGTATTTGCTCTAATTTCTCGGATCTTTTCGTTGTGATCATTACGCGAGATATATGTGGGCGGTAGTAATATGTTGCCCATCTCTTCCCGGAATGTGCTCTCTCGTAATTTCGATAATAAACCTCTCCGTATTGCGTAACGCCTTTCTTGAAGTGTCCGCCACTGGAGCTTGTTCAGCATCTCCGTAACGCTCTCGCGCTGACTAAATGTCCCCATGACGAATCGCGCTGCTTTTCGCTGGATCATGTCTATCTCTTCTATTAATCCAACCTGGTAAGGGTCCCATACTGATGAGCAATACTCAAGAATCGGACGAACAAGCGTTTTGTAAGCTACTTCTTTCGTCGATGAGTCACATTTTCTTAGAATTCTTCCTATGAATCTCAACCTGGCGCCTGCTTTTCCCACTATTTGTTTTATGTGATCATTCCACTTCAGATCGCTCCGGATAGTAACTCCTAAGTATTTTACGGTCGTTACCGCTTCCAATGATTTACCACCTATGGCATAATCGTACTGGAATGGATTTCTGCCCCTATGTATGCGCATTATATTACATTTATCTACGTTTAGGGAAAGCTGCCAGCTGTCGCACCATGCATTAATCCTCTGCAGGTCCTCCTGGAGTACGTACGAGTCTTCTGATGTTGCTACTTTCTTGTAGACAACCGTGTCATCTGCAAATAGCCTCACGGAGCTACCGATGTTGTCAGCTAAGTCATTTACGTATATTGTAAACAAGAAAGGTCCTATCACGCTTCCCTGCGGTACTCCCGAAATTACCTCTACATCTGCAGATTTTGAACCGTTAAGAATGACATGTTGTGTTCTTTCTTCTAGGAAATCCTCAATCCAATCACAAACCTGGTCCGATATTCCGTAAGCTCGTATTTTTTTCACTAAACGTAAGTGCGGAACCGTATCAAATGCCTTCCTGAAGTCCAGGAATACGGCATCAATCTGCTCGCCAGTGTCTACGGCACTGTGAATTTCTTGGGCAAATAGGGCGAGCTGAGTTTCACATACACTGACGTAAATAGATTGTACAATTATGGAATACGTTGGAAACTTAAATATGATGATTTTTATGGAGGCTGAATAACTCCTGTTTAGGAATCAATATGATTTACGCAAGTTTAGATAGTACAAAGGCCAGTGGCCTCAGTTTGTTCATGAGGTCCATAGCCTGCAGATATCGTACTCATATTGAGTCGGTATATCTTGACTTTCAGAAAGCCTTCTGCATAATTCTGCGCTGTTGATAGCAAACTAAGCATGAGAAAAAGAAATAACCGAACATATACGCTACTGGAATGAAGAGTTTATAGCAAACGGAAATCAGTACGTTATAATTAATGGTGATTGATGTTCAAATGGCTCTGAGCCCTATGGGAGGTCATCAGTCCCCTAAAACTTAGAACTACTGAAACTAAACCAAGGACGGCACACACATCCATGCCCGAGGCAGGATTCGAACCTGCGATCGTAGCGGTCGCGCGGTTCCAGACTGAAGCGCCTAGAACCACTCGGCCACACCTGCAGGCAGTTCATGTTCAGAAGCGTTAGGTAATGTGATGGAACCGCTACCTTTTATAACACACAATGATCACGTGGCAGGCACCGTGTGTAGCTTTAAGAGGTTTTTCAGAGACGACCCGAGTGTATAAAGAGAAGGGCCTTCGTTCGGATATATCGTGAAATTGAGTGACTCTATAACACTTCTGTCCGCTACTGCTATACCATAACCTCAAAGTTAGAGGTAGGTCGTGAAATAAAACTATCTTGTGAAAGCAATTGTGGTATAAAGCCACAGAGCAGTGTTACCCTCTGTGAGGAATTTTGTTATGTTGACCGTGTTGTACCTAACGGAGGTGGCTTATCGGAAATGAGAGTCAGAATTACATAAATATTTGGCAGTACAAACAATATTTTACCTAACGACACTGTTCAATGAAAAAGGAAAACTGTCGCCAGCCTAATTAGGCAAGAGAATGATTGACATTCTTGTTCTAGAACTTAAGTATGAGTAACCTTAACGGAGAAACACAACCTATACTTTGCTACACGCGAGTGCAATGAACCCTGACACATGCATATAACGGTAGGATTAGAGCTGACAGAGCATAACAAACTATTTGCATAAATATAACAGATAACAATACACACTATTACTCTCAGGGCTTATTCAAACTGACCGAGCGAGGTGGCGCAGTGGTACGACACTGGACTCGCATTCGGGAGGACGACGGTTCAATCCCGCGTCCGGCCATCCTGATTTAGGTTTTCCGTGATTTCCCTAAATCACTCCAGGCAAATGCCGGGATGGTTCCTCTGAAAGGGCACGGCCGACTTCCTTCCCCATCCTTCCCCAATCCGATGAGACCGATGACCACGCTGTCTGGTCTCCTTCCCCAAAACCAACCAACCAACCTATTCAAACTGAATGGTGTTTATAACATTATTATTAATATTCACTGTAGAATCATAAATTGGGCACAGGTTCAGTATTACTTTCCAAACATTTTGCTAGCTGACATAAAATTGTAAATGTAGTTCACTGCAAAATTATAAACTGGTCACAGGTTAAGTCTCTCTCAGCTACATACTTTTCTCTTTATAACGAAAGTTAAATGGAATTCGCTAACAGGTTACTTCTCACTGTCTTTTGAATAAAGAAGTTATCGTTTTCATAAATAGTGGTCTTTCTATTAATTGTTATTTATCTTGAGCATAAAGGATAAACTGTGGATCCTATTACACTATTAATATGCACTTTCAATACACAAAAGAAACCAGTGCTTATCAAGCATGAGTATATAACTTTCCACAATTTCAGTTTTCCACTTTTAATATAGTGAGACACAAAATTAACATATCTGTAAAATACTGACTCACCTTTAGCGACTTACAAGATGCAGCAATGTGATCATTTACTGAGCAAGACTTTATAAGCCTGTCTTACGAACTTTTACTTTTGAAGTTGGCAGCAACATATTACTATGCAGTTTTAATAGAAAAATTATTCTCTGCAAGCATCATTAACCTTAACTCACTCTCTTGCCACATTAACTTTAACTTTTTTTTTTTTTACTGTGTTCAAGAGGCATTAATTAGCAAAACACTGGGCTTTAATTTTCTTTAAGTAAGGACACCTGGTAATCGCTTTAGTTCAAACGGAGAGGAACCTGAGAGGTGTTATGATAAAGAAAAAAATCAAGGTAGGTACATAAATTCAGTTATAGATTACCTTATATTTGAGCACACTGACACATCCAGTAAGCTGATCCTTCACTGTACATTATTATAGTGTTCCGTTACAGTGATTGCGCAATGTGGTGGCGATTGCATGTTGGTAGATAGAATGGCTGGACTCTGTCATTTCTTGGTGGCGATGATAGATACCAATTTCAGAATAATTCCAGCTCTTTGTCCATCCATCCGAGGCATTGAAAAACGTCAGTAAAAGCCTCTCTTGGAACCAGCACAATATACAACTTTTACATGGGCAGTTCGCAGTTTGGTAGCTCGCCCCCGACTGACTCTTGTTCTACCTTTTCTACCTAACCCAACCACAATTTGCGCGCGCTACACAGCTCCGTTCCCGAGGGGAACCACAACACCTATTACTTACAAAATAACTAAGAATCCTAAGTGAAGGTCAGCAGTTTACATAACAGCAAACAAACATTTTAAATAAAACAGAACATTTGCATATATTGGTAGTTCTAAACAAAATTATTTAAATGCATTCCAAATGTATACAGTAAGTTTTGTCTCCCTCCAATTGGGAAAAAGAATTTAAATGACGGATATACTACATTGCAAAGAATCAAACCATGACATCAAAGTTTTTACAAGGAAAGGAGTATACAATTTTGTGTTATCGATTCAATTAAACAACGTTTACAGATACTCAATGTTATAACATTAAACCAAATCAAAAGGCAAAATAAATCCGTACAGCATTAGAGCTATGGTGTTACAAGTCTTGCTGATTTTCTGCGTGTAGTAAAATGATTGGTGCCAGGCTATAAAAATAAACTCAATATAGCATGGGTGTTTCGAAGGAAAGACAGGAAGCTTTACACGGCACTTCAACAATTATTGATAACGGTCACGTGTCTAAGAGTATCTGTATGCAGCGAATTGAACTGTAACGGCCACATAGGACCTGTCTAACCCAAGCGCGTAAAACGTCACTTATAACACGGATATGGGTTTAGGTTGGATACAGGAAAGATTAGAAGAAGATCTTCGTTTATCAAGGTGTTCGTTCACACATTACCACAGGAATCTTCTACAAATATCTGTGGGTGACGCAACAAATAAAGTGCTGTCGATCTCGCCATCCCCACTCATAAACGGCAGAGGGCTCATGTTTCAAAATGGGTGAAGAAACATGTCACTTCCTGAGCCACTCATCTCACGTAACGACCGCAATGGTAAAATGGTAACATTAGAGACATTCTGGCCCGTACAAGGGCGTGTCGACACTCTTTCTAACAACGTACCACGCTCGTATGGAATAACAAAGGAGGAAAGAAATTCTGGAGACCTTTTTTCCTAGTTCATACAACGTCCTGCATCTTGCAGAGTTCTGATGTAGACGTTCTGTAAGTCTATCTTCTCTGCTCGCAAGTGATGATGATGTTTGGTTTGTAGGGCGCTCCATTGCGCGGTTATCAGCGGCCGTTCCAATCTCGCCACCTTCACGAATAATCATGAGGACAATACAAACACCCTGACGCCGAGCGGAGAAAGTACCCAACTCGGCCGGGAATAGAACCCAGGGCCTCGTGATCCACAGGTAGCAACGTTAGCCACTAGACTACGAGCTATGAACCCGTTCACAAGTAACGGGAGTCTATCAGGGGAATGTCTGGAAGAAAGAGTAAAACTATGTCAGCAGCTACACAACTTGTGTCGAAGACTCGTATTTAATTCCTAGTCATTTACAGGGTAGATCCTCTTCCAAGTGCTGCTACGTTTCCGAGTATCCTATTTTGTTGAACTGAAAATTAATTATTGTCTATAACAATTTAAAAACTTTCGTGCAGTATTAATTTCATAATTATTCAGTTGCCTACATTCAGTTCCTTACATTCTCCACGTTTTTTTCTAAAAGTACAGTTAAAATTTCACCATAGTACAACTGCAAGGTGATGATCTAAATTGTTTCACTTAAATGCTTTTTCTTACGGAAATTCCAGTACAGTATTAAAGCTACAGTTATAAAACTGGGGTTATTCGGAATGGTTTTCTAGCTAATGAACTTTAAGAGCCAGCACAATATATAATTACCCTATAGTTTTGTGAATAACAGTGAAGAGTCAGTTTATAGTACCGTTTCGGTCACCTCACGCCATTTGATGAGACATTTTTGCTGTACATATTACAATTACAGTGCAAAGATGTGCAGTGATTCTCATAACTTGTGTGTGCTATAGTAAATAACTGGCTACCACTGTTCAAACCGTAACAGACCTAGGAACCACATATTTCGTTTCAGCTATATGGTATAAAGATGGTAATGCTGTTTGAGAGAGCAAAAAGTATTCAGAATAAAGAATAAAATCATCAGAAAACCATTTCCTTGACAGTATTTCCCAATCATTAAGCCAATATCGAAACCTCATGCCCAAGTTAATTGTGCTCAACCATTAATAATCGTTTACTTGGAACGATTATTAGCTTTCTGATTGAATAATAAAGATAGTAAGCGTAATTGACAGCCAGTTGTTGCTAAAGCGTTTTAATATGTCTTCTGTGTTATTCATGGCTAAACACTCGTATACTGCTTCTTAAAGTGTACTACTGTCTCATGTCCTATACGCAGAAATAGCGTTTCAATATTAGGTAAAGTAAATATCAACGGTTAACTTTCTTTATGATCGGCGACAGTAATTGGTACATCTTTGCCTTATCAGGCTGGCGAGCGTTTCGTTTTTCAGTTTACTCTATTTATTACAAATAGAACCTTTCCATAGATACTTTTAGAGAAACGAAGAAATAGTCCAATAACTTAACCATTAGTACACAGTCACGGTCAAATCTCATTTCTTTCACAGGACTAACATTATCGGTGTATTGCTAATTTGGTAGCAAGAACCGGTAGTGTCACACTTGCCGACAGTGACAGGACTAATACTATGGTTAGAAGAGAGGGTTATACTTGGCGCCGCATGACAGGAGAGCCTTTAAGATTTTGTTCAGTTAAATACAGATTACAGCAGAAGTACTAAGCGTGAAAGAAACATATTACGAATAACGGATATCTAGTCTCATGAATGGAAGTAAATCCAATAAGACAAATAATAGCAAATAATATGGGAGTTTAGAACACGAACTGTAATTCACACGCAGTGTTAAAATAGATACAAAAGCAGTAGTAGATCGAAGCGAGCGAAACGAGAGAGTACAGGGCGTACCGAGAAACATCATGAAATACGGTAGCAGTTACCGAAATGAATACACAGGTGGCGATACAGAACGGCAGTTGGCTTACTTGGAATACCACGCTTACGTAAATGATCAGATTTAGATACCGAGCCTGTCACGAAGAAAACAGGAAATGAAGGACGGAATAAATGAGAAGAAAATAACTGGGTGGAAGTTAGTGGTTACGTGAATGAATCGGTTGACATGTTCAGGTAGACACACACATAGAGAAATGACCAATCGAGCCACATGAGGTAGAATCAGTAAATGATGATACGGTTGAGCAGGACAGTGAGAGACCTTTTAACATGAATGATCGGCAAAAATTTTTATCTACACAAATTAAAGCACAAGATAATCGCATATTGACTTAAAATGGTAGACATGAGAATAAATTAGAAACACGGGTATTAGTATCGATTAGCAACTGAAGACACAAGCAGGTAACATTAGCAGCTAGATTAAGACACAAGTTAGACCCTTGAGGATCGAATGAAAGCACATGGTCTTAAAATCATTCAAGACACTGGCAAAGTAGAAAGAAAGCAGACGTTTTGAGTAACAAAATTGAGGACATTAAAACCAAATGCGACAACGTAAATAATAATGTTGCTACTATTTAGGGCAGATCAATCATATAAATGAAAGGTTCGTTACAGAAACCATAAAGATCCAACAAACAGTATAACATACATTACTAATGAAAGTGGACGGAAAAGTTTTCGTTCAGAAAACTTAAATTGCTGACGATTGTAGGAATGAAATATCACATTTGAGAATGGCAGTACCTGATTCTGAAAAGGTAAACAAATGACAATTTGAGAACAGAAGTCTGATGAAAACATTTCGCATATTCCCGGCAATGACTATGACCTTCAACAAAAAGTTAGAGACAAGCCTAACTCTGTAGACTTGCTGGTACCCACTGGATTCCTTGAAAAATTACAAAATGATTCCATCATGGATATCGAACATATCACGAAATGATTAACGTAATTATCAGTGCATTAGCTGATGATGCTAAACGATGGGGACTACATCTGAAAAAAGACCAGATGACTTTCATTGAATTTAAGCAAAAATTTACCAAAAACCTTGGTCAGAGCAATTCACAATGGCCAGATTGTATGACAATCAGAAACTCCATGAAAAATTTTAGTGAATCATGGTACCGAAAAGTGACACACTTAAGGAATAGAAGACTGGAATTCGAAATTATATCGAAGCTATGGAAGACACTTCCAGAAGATTAGAAGAAGTACGTAGGAAGCAATCATAAAAGCTATTATGCGTTTCTAGAAAGAGAAGATGAAGATTGTCGGCGAGGAAATCGTGATTACCTTCGCAATACTAACAACGACAGTGGTAAACACAATGACAGTGAACAGAATTGAGACTATAGATACCTCGTTAATGTGGTTCTACGAAGTGGGGTCAGAGGCCGGTGTACTTCAGTCACTCGCGGAAGAGGAATTGCACCACGACAATACCACGATAACAACAACGCGGAAAACTGAGGACCGCGTATGTTGCTGGCCAAACTAACGCGGACACTGTTTTGCGGCCCGGATGTAAGAAACAGAACCGGCGTAGACATGACGAGAGAGCGACTGCGTAGCATCGCAGGCCGCTGCAAGTGAAGTGCTAGGTGTGTTCAGGAATGAGTACGGCAGGCAGGAAATGAACGAGTATTACCTTGCCTACGGAGTGCCCACCATCAACGATAAATCCGATCAACCAGCTGACTTTATGGAAGCTATAATTACGACAGCAGAACAAAATGAAAACGTCATAGAAAAATGTAATTAACCTGCTTCGGTAGATAACGATACCGTAACTGTAGAAAGGGAGGACATATTCATAAGCGAGGAAGAAACCAGTAACAATAATTTAAATAACGACATAATATGCAAAAGTGAGTTGTCAAGGATTGCTAATTGGTGCACCGGATCGATGATAAGTGCCAGTGTCTAAAGCAGAGCAGTGCGAGTGGGAGAATGTCAAGAGGAATCATGCAACCAGAAGATTGGGTGGTAGGTAAAGGAGGAAGGGACTTCCAGAATAAGACGTGGCTGGATAGTAAGGAATAAATGGAAGTGTGTAGCAGTGCACAAAGTTCGCGAGCAGCAGTTGCTTAATAATTTCCTTCGAAAACGGAATCCTAAAATTAAAGACATGTTCACCGATGACCTCAGCAGTTTGGTCCCATAGGACCTTACCTTACCAAAGACATGTTCGAGTATAGAACCACAAAAGCAGAGAACTCAGCGTGTGCATTAATGAGGGCAGAGTAAAGTGTGGAAAGCGAATGAAAGAAAACCACCTACTAGAAACTTAATGGAAGGCTGGAAAACACAGTAAAAATGTATGGAAAGACGACATCAGGGCTTATCTGAAAGCAATCGCCAAATATTTGAATAAATTCAATGGCCGAGTGTTTCGTGATGTACATGAAAAATGTACAAAATGTAAATAATAGCCGGCCGCGGTGGTCTAGCGGTTCTAGGCGTTCAGTCCGGAACCGCGGGACTGCTACGGTCGCCGGTTCGAATCCTGCCTCGGGCATGGATGTGTGTGATGTCCTTAAGTTAGTTAGGTTTAAGTAGTTCTAAGTTCTAGGGGACTGATGACCACAGATGTTAAGTCCCACAGCGCTCAGAGCCATTTGAACCATTTTTTTGTAAATAATAACTTACTTATTAAAAAAGTAAACTATTGATATGCTTATTAGCTGGTTTTAAACACGCCCACATATCAATTTACGTTTGCCATTTCGTCAGTGCGAAGCGTGGATAAACTGTGACGGGAGTCGGTTAATTATAAAAAATCCGTAGGCAGAACATGATCACTTCCTGGTTAAAACGACATTTGATGTACGGAGCACCGTGACTGACTATTTGATAATACATTTAATTTTCTCTCTGAAGCAGTCACAAACTTTTGCTTATGATCTTCAGAAATAACGAAAAACATAAAAATCAAATTACAAACATTTAATTTAAAAATCGTATCTATTTTGCTTGACAAAAGTACTGTTTAAATAAATATAAGATAAAATATGTTTCATACTTGTTATGGTAGGCTACATTTAATGTAAAGTACATAATATACGTTGTCAAACAATAAAGTGGTATCCAAGATCGCAGGAATTCCTTTTATTCCATGATTACCGGTTTCGGCGGAAGTAAAGCCGCCATTATCGGATCTTAGGACAGATACAGGTTACATCAAGGCAAACGCAAAGCCTGTTATGAGGCTCGGCGTTTGCCTTGATGTTGTAACCTGTATGTGTCCTAAGATCCGTAAGCACATTGTGCTCCCTACTAAATATACGTTGCCATACTAATTAAAAGGTCAGGGTAATCAGAGTAATCCAAGATACGATTTATAGAAAATACTGTAGCAACAACACGGCTTTAGGTTTACATGTGCACAAGGAGAAATTTAACATAGGTAGCATTAAACAGCAAATGGAAATGATGCACAAAACAGAAAAAGGTAGACATCTCTACGTTGGAAATCTACATCGCAAAAGCAAAGGAGCAAAACTGATTTGCTGCAAATGTGTACTTTAAGATTTATGATGATCGGCTCTGCTGGGCAACGTACTCCGGTTTATATCTGTTGTTGTCGTTTAGTGTCCGCTGTGAGGTGATGGCCGCACTGTCCCAGCCACTTTGACTACGTCATGCAAATGACAAGCAGCGTTAACATCCTGCTGCCGGATGAAGAGGGCTACCAATGTTCTAACGCTCTACGATACGACCTCCTTCAAATGCGTATTCCATTTGATCTAGCCGTTTTCAAGTTTAAATTCTTCTGTTTCTTCTTTAAAATGAAAAATCATGTCATGATGCACTGCCATCATAAAACACTTTTTATTTTCTATTAAGTAAGATGTTTTATGGTTCATACACTGTCCGTTTAATGTATAGGCACTGAAGCGCCAAAGAAACTGGTATAGGCAGGCGTATTCAAATACAGAGATACGTTATGCGACACCTATACAGGGTGTTACAAAAAGGTACGGCCAAACTTTCAGGAAACATTCCTCACACACAAAGAAAGAAAACATGTTATGTGGACATGTGTCCGGAAACGCTTACTTTCCATGTTAGAGCTCATTTTATTACTACTCCTCAAATCACATTAATCATGGAATGGAAACGCACAGCAACAGAACGTACCAGCGTGTCTACAAACACTTTGTTACAGGAAATGTTCAAAATGTCCTCCGTTAGCGAGGATACATGCATCCATCGCATGGAATCCCTGATGCGGTGATGCAGCCCTGGAGAATGGCGTATTGTATCACAGCCGTCCACAATACGAGCACGAAGAGTCTCTACATTTGGTACCGGGGTTGCGTAGACAAGAGCTTTCAAATGCCCCCATAAATGAAAGTCAAGAGGGTTGAGGTCCGGAGAGCGTGGAGGCCATGGAATTGGTCCGCCTCTACCAATTCATCGGTCACCGAATCTGTTGTTGAGAAGCGTACGAACACTTCGACTGAAATGTGCAGGAGCTCCATCGTGCATGAACCACATGTTGTGTCCTATTTGTAACGGTACGTGTTCTAGCAGAACAGGTAGAGTATCCCGTATGAAATCATGATAACGTGCTCCATTGAGCGTAGGCGGAAGAACATGGGGCCCAATCAAGACATCACCAAGAATGCCTGCCCAAATGTTAACAGAAAATCTGTGTTGATGACGTGATTGCACAATTTCGTGCTGATTCTCGTCAGCCCACACATGTTGATTGTGAAAATTTACAATTTGATCACTTTGGAATGAAGCCTCATCCGTAAAGAGAACATTTGCACTGAAATGAGGATTGACACATTGATGGATGAACCATTCCCAGAAGTGTACCGGTGGAGGCCAATCAGCTGCTGACAGTGCCTGCACACGCTGTACATGGTACGGAAACAACTGGTTCTCCCGTAGCACTCTCCATACAGTGACGTGACCTTATACAGCAGCAACTTCTCTGACGCTGACATTAGGGTTATCGTCCACTGCACGAAGAATTGCCTCGTCCATTGCAGGTGTCCTCGTCGTTCTAGGTCTTCCCCAGTCGCGAGTCATAGGCTGGAATGTGCCGTGCTCCCTAAGACGCCGATCAATTGTTTCGAACGTCTTCCTGTCGGGACACCTTCGTTCTGGAAATCTGTCTCGATACAAACGTACCGCGCCACGGCTATTGCCTCGTGCTAATCCATACATCAAATGGGCATCTGCCAACTCCGCATTTGTAAACATTGTACTGACAGCAAAACCATCTTCGTGATGAACACTAACCTGTTGATGCTACGTACTGATGTGCTTGATGCTAGTACTGTAGAGCAATGAGTCGCATGTCAACACAAGCACCGAAGTCAACATTACCATCCTTCAATTGGGCCAACTGGCGGTGAATCGAGGAAGTACAGTACATACTGACGAAACTACAATGAGCTCTAACATGTAAATTAAGCGTTTCCGGACCCATGTCCACATAACATCTTTTCTTTATTTGTGTGTGAGGAATGTTTCCTGAAAGTTTGTCCGTACCTTTTTGTAACCCCCTGTATAAGACAGCAAGTGTCTGGCGCAGTTCTTAGACCTGTTATTGCTCCTACAATGGCAGGTTATCAAAATATAAGTGAGTTTCAACGTGGTGTAAAAGTCGGCGCGCGAGTGATGGGACACAGCGTCTCCGAGGTGGCGATGAAGTGGGGATTTTCCCATACTGCCATTTCACGAATGTAGCGCGAATATCAGGAATCTGGTAAAACATCAAATCGCCAACGTTGCTTCGGCTGGAAAAATATCCCGCATGAGCTAGACCAACGACAACTGAAGAGAATCATTCAACATGACAGAAGTGTAATCCTTCCGCGAACTGTAGTAGGTTTCAGTGCTGGACCATCAACGAGTGTCAGCGTGCAAACAATTCAACGAAACATCATCGATATGGGCATTCGGAGACGAAGGCCTACTCGGATACCCTTGATGACTGCACGACACAAATCTTTAAACCTTCCCACGACCCGTCTATACTGACAATGAACTGTTAGTGACTGGAAACGTGTTTCCTGGTCGGACGAGTCTCGTTTGAAATTGTATCGAACCGATGGATGTGTACGGGTATGGAGAAATCCTCATGAAACCATGGACCCTGCATGTCAGCAGGTGACAGTTCAAGCTGGTGTAGCCTCTGTAATGGTGTGGGGCGTGTGCAGATGTAGTGATATGGTATCCGTGATACGTCTAGATACGACTCTGTCAGGTGACACGGACGTAAGCATACTGTCTGATCACCTGCATCCATTCCAAGTCCATCGTGCATTCCGACGGATTTAAGCAACTTCCAGCAGGACAGTGCGACACCCCACACGTCCAGAATTGCTACAGAATAGCTTCAATAGCACCCTTCTGCGTTTAAACACTTTCACTGAGAACCAGATATGAATATTATTTAGCATACCTGGCATGGCTTACAGTGTGCTGTCCAGAAGATATCTCCACCCCCTCGTACTCTTAGGGATTTATGGACAGCCCTGCAGGATTCTTGGTGTCAGTGCTCTCTAGCACGGCTTCAGTCATTAGCTGAGTCTATGCCAAGTCGTGTCGTGGCACTTCTGCGTCCTCGCTGGGGCCCTACACGATATTACGCAGGTATATCAGTTTCTTTGGCTCCTGAATGTACTACCTAATACACAATTTGATAATGCTCATATGTATTTCATTGGCAATACTGACGATCCACATCTGCATCAGCAGCTGCATTACTACTCTGCTGTTCACACTTAAGTGCCTGACAGAGAGTTCATCAAACCACTTTCTGACAATATCTGTCCTTCCACTCTAGTAGCGGGGAAGGCGAACATCTGAATTATTCCGAGAGACCTCTCATTTCTCTTATTTTTATTACGATGTTCGTGTCTCCATAAGTGGGCAGACGTATACACAATATTTTCGCTTGCGGATAAGAAAGTGGTGACTGAAATTTTGTGGAAAGAACTCAACGCAACGAAAATCGCCTTTGTCTTATTGGTTCTGGTACCAACCGCAATATCATGCCCGTAACACTATCTCCTCCATTTCGCGAAGATACAAAACGAGCTGCCTTCCTTCTACTTTTTCAATGTCCTCCTCCTTCAGTCGTATCTGGTAAGGATACGGTACTGCACAGTAATATTCCAGCAGCAGACGGACAACAGCAGTGTAGGCAGCCTCTTTAATCGATTTGTTTGGTCTTCTAAGCGACTGCCAATTTTTAAACGTGGCCTCTGATTCGCCTTAGCGTAAATTTACTTATGTGATCGTTCCAACTACACGAGTACGTAACTGCAATTCTTAGGCATTTATTTGAATTGAGAGCTGTTGGTTTATCGCGTAACAGAAATTTAACAGATTGCTTTTAGTACGCATGTAGATTGTGTTGTCTAGGAAGCCTGCATACTCGGTTCGCTAGACGAACAGTCAAAGAAGTCATATTAATGAGTTTTATTACAATAAGAAAAGATACAATGCTTAATTTCGGCAGTTACACAGATGTGTCACATGCAAATGGCGACATACAAAATAATCAGTCTTCTTCAGTATAGACAATCCCAAGTCTGTGCTACATAGAGAGCACATGCCAAGTGACTAGCGCGAACGCTGCTATCGAAGTCGGTAACCTTGAAGCTGCTCTTGAACTTGGACGCCATCAGTCGGTCGCGGGGCGTACGCCTCTTCACATAGGGGCCGCTGCTGTCGCGTTGTCGTCCTGGAGGGAGGTCCGGTCAGCGTGCGACTGGCTGACTTCTCACAGTCTTCTCTTCTTTGTCGTTGCGGACTGGCGTGCCGATGGGTGAATTTACGTCGTAAAGTGGATGACTCCACGCTTTTCGTAGTTAATGGTCTCGAACTATAAAGATATGTTGTCCAAATTATTTTGCAATTGGATTTATTCTACTGATAACATTACTAGGTGGTAAATGACGCAGAAAATCTAGGAGGGATGCTCAGATTGTCTCGTAAATCATTTATATGGATTAGGAACAGTGGAGAGCCTATAACACTTACTTGGGGAACGACCGGCATCGCTACTGTTTTACACGATGTCTATCCGTCAGCCACTACGATGTGTGACATTTCTGAAAAGAAATCTCGACATAATATGCTGAATTATAATTGCAATTAAAATATAATTCCTGTTTGAAGTCATATAAACCCTAAGACAGAGTAAAACGACACACCACGATGGAATTATCCGAATAGGACGGAAATCAATAAATGTGATGTACATGTACACGCAAACACAAGATTATAATTTCTGAATTTGTATAATTTATTTAAGAGAAAGAGCACCACAAATTGAGAAAGTCAGTAACGTGCTGGTTCACTCTTGGCCTTCAGGCAAGCATTTATTCGATTTGGTATTGATGGATAGAGTTGTTTGATGTCCTCCTGAGGGATACTGTGCCATATTCTGTCCATTTGGCATATTAGATCGTTGAAACGCTGAAATGGTTGGAGGCCTCTGCCCATAATCTTCCGAACGTTCTCAACAGCGGAGAGACACGGCGACCATGCTGGCCAAGGTAGGGTTTGGCAACCAGTAGAATCTCTCACTTGTGCGGGCGGGCATTATATTGCTGAAATGTAAGCCGAGGATGGTTTGCCATGGAGGGCAACAAAACGGGGGCGTGGAGTATCGTCGATCTATCGTTGAGCTGTGAGGCTGATCGGATGTCAACCAAACGGGACCTGCTATGTGAAGAAATGGCACCCCACATGTTCACTCATGGCTGTTGGGCCCTATAGCGGGCAACAGACAGGTTGATATTCCACCGCTTCCCGGTGCGTCTCCACGCACGTCATCGCTGGATCTCAGGTCTCAGTTCATAGTGGAACTGATCACTGAAGACAATTTTATTCCGATCAATGCCATTCTAGGGCAGCGGCAGATGGCTATCAGAAACTCAAACGTTTAATAAAGTTACGCAATGGATCTAATCAACGCAATTAATGGAAAGGGTGGCCCTAGCATCGAATTCCAGGTACTGATATTCCCATAATTTACCTTTAACTAACTTAATGAAAGGAATGTGCTACTTATAAAATCAAAGCTTCGCTCAGGTGTACCTAAATATTTATTTCACATTATTAGTATACACAAATTTATAAAGGAGATTACAAGAGTTTTTAAAGGAGCACACAAGAAAAATATTAGAAATGAGACATGATGCTAAGTAATAGCAAGAAGTGGCACTGTTGGTGAAGATAATAATTTCACGGGGATACGGGGTTGATGCAAGTCAACTTCATGATGTGTTAATTACGTACAACATAGTAGCGAAATGAAACTAGCAATAACAAGGTAATGCCGGAGTGGCCGAGCGGTTCTAGGCGCTTCAGTTCGAATCCTGCCTCGGGCACAGATGTGTGTGAAGTCCTTAGATTAGTTAGGTTTAAGTAGTTCTAAGTTCTAGGGGACTGATGACCTCAGAAGTTAAGTTTCATAGTGCTCAGGGCCAATTCCAAGGTAATGTCCGAATGAGAAAATGAGATTACCTGCAACTGCTCCTGTCCGCCAACTCATGGAAAACCACCGTAAATTTAATGAAGCGTTAGGAAACATTTAACACGATTCCGCCCTAACCAGCTGATGCAGCTAGGTAATGTCACCATAATGTGCTTGAGGACGAGTAGGTTGAGGGTTGTAGACGAAAGTCGCCGAAGCTTGTCCGCGAAATTAGCCTCGTCATCAGCAGTAGGCTCACTACAGTCTGCATCTCTCCGTCATAGGCTGGCCTCAATCCGCTCCGCAAGTGAACCCAGTCTGGTTACTTCTAAGTCTGCCGTCCAAGTGCCGTTTTCTACCAGAAAGCGGTCTAGTGTGCTGTTTGTTATGAGTATGAACGTAGATCATACGTCTCCTGGGCTGCTCTGCTACCAGTCTCCTTCGAAAAACATTGCCAACCAATGAGCAAAGAGTTTACTTGGTGCTAGCCATTAATGTAATGCTTAAGTTGTTAATCTCTCCCACTAGTGGCTGCGTAACAATCACCCTCAAATCTTCTCTTTTCCCGCTTGCACTGTTATGAGAACTACAAGCAAGCGGGGCTATGCAGAGCCTTGTTTCCTTAAGTTTCCATCTACATCTACATCTACATCCATACTCCGCAAGCCACCTTACGGTGTGTGGCGGAGGGTACGTTGAGTACCTCTATCGGTTCTCCCTTCTATTCCAGTCTCGTATTGTTCGTGGAAAGAAGGATTGTCGGTATGCTTCTGTGTGGGCTCTAATCTCTCTGATTTTATCCTCATGGTCTCTTCGCGAGATATACGTAGGAGGGAGCGATATACTGCTTGACTCTTCGGTGAAGGTATGTTCTCGAAACTTCAACAAAAGCCCGTACCGAGCTACTGAGCGTTTCTCCTGCAGAGTCTTCCACTGCAGTTTATCTATCATCGCTTTCGCGATTACTAAATGATCCTGTAACAAAGCGCGCTGCTCTCCGTTGGATCCTCTCTATCTCTTCTATCAACCCTATCTGGTACGGATAAAAAATTTGAAAGACGTCAGTGGCCTCCACTTTTTAGCTGTCTGTTTCAGAGCAGTCGTTGTTTTCCTGACCATGGGATGGAAAAGTTTTCCTCTCCTCATCTGCCTTCTGCAAGCTTACTGACCTATGAACAGTGTCCCCTGCAGAAAGCGCGCTGAAGAAAAACACATCTTGTGAAACCTCCATTAATGCTCGACGCGAGTCGCCACAGACTCTCTTATTCGAGAATACGCTGGGACCACGAGCTAATCTCCACTTCACAAATTTCTCAGTAGAGGATTGGGGGGTCCTCCAAGGCAGCGCCAGAAGAACCGCGCAGTTCCAGGGTACCTGCTTTGGGTATGCAGGAGTGCCTCTGCCCTCAGTTGGCATACCGTTTTAAAGTTGCCCCATTGGTGCCCTGGGAGCAACAAGCCAACAAGTGATGGTAACTGCCCCTCGTTTTCTGTTAACGCTGGCTGCTCATTGCCGCGGCCTATAAGCAAAAATACTATAGTCACGAACTGATTCCCACCTGCCAGACAGAAAAGACATTAATCAACACGACTTGACCTATACCATCACTGTCGGAATTCTCGGCATTTGAATCAAAAATAATGCGTTTAATTTGTTTCAGATGTGATTTGCATATCAGAAAAATCAAAAGTGTCAGGCTTCGAATCGCTTAATGCTTTTCATGGTTGTATCTATAATAATGGCAACATCATAATTCTCATTATAATTATCAGCAATTGCATTCACCTGATTTACAGCATCGTAGATAGCTTTACTCTCCAAGAAACCATTTAGTGTTCGATTTAGACCAGTTATGTCTCTGTGTCCCATTAGCCGATCGCGTAAGATATGTTCCTGTATTTTGCCCGGAGTTTTGAGCAGGTAAATAGTATGTACTGTTGGGCAGTTGTGGGGTCTCCGTCTTTTCATTTTTTGATAATGATCATCTCAACTGCCTTCCAGATAGTTGGTACTCTGAAGTGAATCAAACATTAATTGAACAGATGGGTTGGCAAGGATACTGGTCGTTCTTTAATTCCGTGAAATAGTTCAGCCTGTAGCTCAATTACAGACTGAGGAATATTGTTTTTCCTTACGAATGTAGTGTCAAACTTGACAGTTAATTCTGGAAATTGTTTGCTGTAGCTGTCTGCATCCCTCAGTGGCTACGAGTCCAATTGTCTGACAAAAATTCCGAAGTTTTGCGAGAAGTGGCAATAGACCCTGAATAAAGAAAAGTGTGAAGTTATTCACATGAGTACTAAAAGAAACCCGCTAAATTTCGATTACACGATAAGTCACACAAATCTGAAGGTTATAAATTCAACTAAATACTTAGGGATTTCAACTACAAATAACCTAAATTGGAACGATCACATTGATAATGTTGTGGATAGAGCAAACCAAAGACTGCGATTGATTGGTAGAACACATAGAAGATGCGACAGGCCTACTAAAGAGACTGCTTACACCACGCTTGTCTGCCGTATCCTGGAGTATTGCTGTGCGGTGTGGGATCCGCATCAGGTGAGACTGACTGCTGCCATTGAAAATGATCAGAGAAAGACAGCTCGTTTTTACAATCGCGAAATAAGAGAGATAGTGCCACTTACATAATATGTGACTTGGAGTGGCAATCATTGAAACAAACGCGTTCTTCGTTGCGACGGGATCTTCTCAAGAAATTTCAGTCGCCAGTTTTCTCCTCCGATTTCGAAAACATTCTGTTGGCATTCACCCATACAGGGAGAAATGATCATCACGATAAAATAACAGAAATCAGTGCTCGCACAGAAAAATTTAAGTTCTCGTTTTTCCCGATCGCCGTTCGAGAGTGGAACGGTAGAGAGACAGCATGAAGGTGGTTCATTCAACCCTCTCCCAGGCACTTTATTGTGAATAGCAGAGTAATCCAGTAAATGTAGATGTAGAAGTTTTGGAGTTCAGTAGTCGATCGATCCAAGGATCTTCTCTGTCTCTTATCTACATCTGCATCTACATCTATACTCCGCAAGCCACCTGACGGTGTGTGGCGGAGGGTACGTTGAGTACCTCTATCGGTTCTCCCTTCTATTCCAGTCTCGTACTGTTCGTGGAAAGAAGGATTGTCGGTATGCCTCTGTGTGGGCTCTAATCTCTCTGATTTTATCCTCATGGTTTCTTCGCGAGATATACGTAGGAGGGAGCAATATGCTGCTTGTCTCCTCGGTGAAGGTATTTTCTCGAAACTTCAACAAAAGCCCGTACTGAGCTACTGTGCGTCTCTCCTGCAGAGTCTCCCACTGGAGTTTATCTATCATCTCCGTAACGCTTTCTCAATTACTAAATGATCCTGTAACGAAGCGCGCTGCTCTCCGTTGGATCTTCTCTATACCTTCTATCAACCCTATCTGGTACGGATCCCACACTGCGGAGCAGTATTCAAGCAGTGGGCGATCAAGCGTACTGTAACCTACTTTCTTGGTTTTCGGATTGCATTTCCTTAGGATTCTTCCAATGAATCTCAGTCTGGCATCTGCTTTACCAACGATCAACTTTATATGATCATTCCATTTCAAATCACTCCTAATGCGTACTCCCAGATAATTTATGGAATTAACTGCTTCCGGTTGCTGACCTGCTATATTGTAGCTAAATGATAAGGGATCTTCCTTTCTATGTATTCGCAGCACATTACACTTGTCTACATTGAGATTCAATTGCCATTCCCTGCACCATGCGTCAATTCGCTGCAGATCCTCCTGCATTTCAGTACAATTTTCGATTGTTACAACATCTCGATATACTACAGCATCATCCGCAAAATGTCTCAGTGAACTTCCGATGTCATCCATTGACATTTACGTATATTGTGAATAGCAACGGTCCTACGACACTCCCCTGCGGCACACCTGGAATCACTCTTACTTCGGAAGACTTATCTCCACTGAGAATGACATGCTGCGTTCTGTTATCTAGGAACTCATCAATCCAATCACACAATTGGTCTGATAGTCCATATGCTCTTACTTTGTTCATTAAACGACTGTGGGGAACTGTATCGAACGCCTTGCGGAAGTCAAGAAACACGGCATCTACCTGGGAACCCGTGTCTATGGCCCACTGAGTCTCGTAGACGAATAGTGCGAGCTGGGTTTCACACGATCGTCTTTTTCGAAACCCATGCTGATTCCTACTGAGTAGATTTCTAGTCTCCAGAAAAGTCATTATACTCGAACATAATACGTGTTCCAAACTTCTACAACTGATAGACGTTAGAGATATAGGTCTATAGTTCTGCACATCTGTTCGACGTCCCTTCTTGAAAACGGGGATAACCTGTGCCCTTTTCCAATCCTTTGGAACGCTACGCTCTTCTAGAGACCTACGGTACACCGCTGCAAGAAGGGGGGCAAGTTCCTTCGCGTACTCTGTGTAAATTCGAACTGGTATCCCATCAGGTGCCGCGGCCTTTCCTCTTTTGAGCGATTTTAATTTTTTCTCTATCTCTCTGTCGTCTATTTCGATAGCTACCATTTTGTCATCTGTGCGACAATCTAGAGAAGGAACTACTGTGCAGTCTTCCTCTGTGAAACAGCTTTGGAAAAAGACATTTAGTATTTCGGCCTTTAGTCTGTCATCCTCTGTTTCAGTACCATTTTAGTCACAGAGTGTCTGGACATTTTGTTTTGATCCACCTACTGCTTTGACGTAAGACCAAAATTTCTTAGGATTTTCTGCCAAGTCAGTACATAGAACTTTACTTTCGAATTCATCGAACGCCTCTCGTATAACCCTCCTCACACTACATTTCGCTCGCGTAATTTTTGTTTGTCTGCAAGGCTTTGGCTATGTTTATGTTTGCTGTGAAGTTCCCTTCTTTCACCACTGGCAACGATGTATTAATTTGAAAATGTCAACGCTCTACCGTGATTTTGGAGTCCACGTTATGTCAGTTCCAGAGTTGACAGTATGCAATGGCGTACTATGCCTTGTTGGAAGAAACATAGTGAATCAAAGCGACGCTCAAACCTACCTTTGGATTTTGGACAATTGTTTCTTCCTACACATTTGATCAATTTTCCTATACTGATTGCTTCACGTGTGGAGCCAAAATCTTTACACTTCCATTTTGCTGGTAAGTTGTTCATCGCTTTGCAGTCTTTCACATTTTTCAGTCATTTGTACAATGTCAGACACCAAACATTATATTTTCAAGTATTAACTTCCGATTAATTTATTATTTTATTTCGGCCAAGATTTCCTCACAATTCTCCTTTTATCTCCCCTTTAATTCCCAGAACAGCGTCAGAGAGCACGTAATAAACTCACCACGTTATTGTTCATTTGTTTAAGTTAAGAGGTATTAATGGCAATAAAGTTATTTATTCCTCCTACTAAATAATAACCACGACTTACCTCGTTCCGAAGCTCTACTTTTCTTAGTACTAGGTGGTAAGGCAGAGAGGATTCCACAGGAAACCCAGAAAAGATTCTCGCCTGACAACAAGGCCTCAAGCATATTCCCAAGAACTCCACAGGAATACCAAAAGGACCAGTTGATGAGATGGCACTTCCATAATAATATCACTGTAGACAACTGTGACAGAGAAAAAACACTTTATGGCATATAAAAATACAAAACATCAGTTTACAGATTTTTCATAGAGATTTGGTAAACTTAACCATACTCAGCACTGATGTTAAAAGGAAAAAATTTGAACAAGTAATTCGATCGATCGGACAAAAAATCGAAACTGATCAAACCAAATCATGGAAAATTATTCAGAATGGTGGGAGGATGAGAAGGCAAATACATGCCTCTATAGTGTATCACTTTGTTATTACATGTGATGTGAGGCAGTTCATCGTCTGCTGCGACGTCACTCTAAAATTTTGTCATTAGTGTATATGATGACCATCAGTTACGTGTTGATGCAAACTGCCAGTTCCAGCAAGTCGCAGGCAATGCTTACCACCTGTAAATGCTGACAGCTTGTGACGTCAACGAGTTTCTCCGCTCGTCTTCTCGGCTATAAGATGATTGGTATAGAAAACATCTACATCTACGTCTACATCTGCATGTATATCTCAACTCTAAAAAAAATATCGTGAGGTGCATGGGAGAGGGTATGTCCCATTGTACCAGTTATTAGGGGTCTTCCTGATTCATTTACGTGCGAAGAGCGGCAAGAATGATTGTTCGAATGCTTCTGTGCGTATAGTAATTATTCTAATCTTATCCTTACGATCCCTATGTCAGCAATACTGAGTGAGTTTTAGTATATTCCTAGAGTAACCATTTAAAGCCGGTTCTTGAAACTTTGTTAACAGATACTCGCGGGATAGCTTACGTCTATCTTCAAGAGTCTTCGAGTTCATTTCCTTCAGTATTTCTGTGGCAATCTCCCACGGATCAAACAAACCTGTGATCATTCGCGCTGCCCTTCTCTGTGTACGTTCACTATTCCTTGTTAGTTCTATCTGGCACGGGTCCCACACACTTCAGAAATATTCTAGGACCGGTCGCACTATTTATTTTTGTGCAGTCTCCTTTGTAGACTGATTGCACTTCCCTAGTATTATCTCAATAAACCGAATTCTACCACCCGCTTTATCCACGACTGAATCTATGAGATCATTTTATTTCATGTCCCTAGAAAGTGTTACACCCAGGTATTTGTACGAGTTGGCGGACTCCAGCAGTGACTCGTTGATATTATAATCATAGAATACTACGTTTCTTTGGTTTTTTGAAATACAAAATTTTGCATTTCTGAACATTTAAATCAGATTGCCAATGTGTGCAACTCTATGAAATATTGTCAAGATTTGTTTGAATATTTATCCAGCGTCTTTCAGATAGTACTTCATTACAGATTACTGCACCATCCCCAAAAATCCTGATTCTCCTATTAATATTGTCTGCAAGGCCACTAACATACAATAGAAATAGAAAGGGTCCGAACACACTTACTTGGACCACACCTGAAGTTAACTCTACATCTGACGATGACTCTCAATCCAAGATAATATACTGTATCCTCCCTACTAAAAAGTCCTCAACCCAGTAACAAATTGCACTTGATGTCTCATATCATCGCACTTTTCACAATAAGGGTAGGTGCGGTACTGAGTGAAATGCTTTTCGGAAATCAAGAAATACTGCATCTATCTGATTGCCTTGATCCAAAGCTTTCAGTATGTCACATGAGATAAGCGCGAGTTGGGTTTCACATAATCGATATTTTGAAATCCATGCTGGCTGGCATTGAGGAGGTTGATCCGTTCCAGATATCTCTTTATGTTTGAGCTCAGAATATGTTCTAAGATTTTACAACAAACAGATATCAAGGATATTGGACAGTAGTTTTGTGGATCACTTCCACTATCCTTCTTGTAGACAGGTGTGACCTGTGTGTTTTTCCAAGAATTGGGAACTGTTTTTTGTTCGAGGGATCTACGACAGATGATAGTTAGAAAAGGGACTAACTCAGCCTCAAATTCAGTATAGAATCCGATATGGATTCCATCAGGGTCTGGAACTCCGACCAATTCAAACGATTTCAGTTGTTTTTCAACACGGCTGAGAGTAATAATTACTTAATTAATCTTTTCAGTGATGCGAGGATTAAACTTGGGCATTTCTCCTAGGTTTTCCTTTGTAAAAGGAACATTTGAGAACAGAGTTAAGAATTTCAGCTTTTGCTTTGCTACCTTCAATTTCACTTCCTGTCCTATTCGCTAGGGACTGGACACTAACTTCGGCCACTAACAGCCTTTACATACGACCCGGACTTCTTCGTGAAAGCACACTTGACAGTATTCTGCTACGGTAGTTATTGAAGGCATCACGCATTGTTCTCTTGATAGGCAAGCGCGTTTCATTCAACTTCTCCCTATCTATAACCATCCCCTTGTTTTACACCTATTGTGCAGTAATCTCTGTTTCCTTAGAGGTTTCTTTACAGTGGCTGTATACCATGGATGTTCCTCCCCATTATAGACTGTTCTACCGGATACTTATCTATCTAGTGCATGATCAACTACTTTTTTTAAACTTTTGCCAGAGTTCCTCTACATGCTTCTGCCCTGTGCTGAAAGTTTCAAGTTCCTTATTGAGATATGACACTACAGATATTTTATCTAATTTACTGAACTTATATATATATATATATATATATATATATATATATATATGTATTTCTGCTTGTTTTAGTTGTTTATTGTACTTTGGTTATCATTGTTGCCACAACCGCGTCATGGTCACTGAGACAAATTACGGTGTGGACATCCTCAAAGAGGTCAGCTGTATTTGTTGCCATCCAACATATTTCCATCATGAGTGGGGTTCCAAATTATCTCTTCTAGTTAGTTTTAAGGGCACGCATTTTGTGCAGTTTCATGCCCACCACTAACAAAATTACTTTTCCCAATAAATTGTTGGATGATTGAAGTCTCCACCGATGATTACAGTGCTATTAGGCAACTTACATACAAGTGAATTGAGGTTTTCTCTAAAGTTTTCGATTTCATCAGGATACGGGCCTGTTGGGCGATAGAAGGATCCAGTTATCATTTTATGTCCATCCCTGATACTGGGTATTTCCCAAATAATCTCACATTGAATTTCAATTTCTATCTCGGTTGACTTGAGTTTCTTGTCTACTGCGACGAATACACCATCTACTTTCCCATTTACCTTTCCTTTCGATATCCACGTAAATTTTCCCCAAAAATCTCACTGCTATCACTTTTAGGTTTCAACCAGTTTTCTGTACATAGTACTATGTGATCTTCATGGCTTTTAATGGGTGCTTCAAACTCTGTCACTATGCTGGGAATGCCTGGGCAGTTTACCATTAGGATTTTAATACTCTCAACTATGGGATGCACTTCTTTGATCTTACACTGATTCTTCTGGGTTTCCTTCGGTGGTCATTATCTCGATTTGATAGACAGACGCCTAATCTAAAACATCCTTGTGCGCACGCCACACAAAGTCAGCTACCTGAGTAGCAGCGTCTGATATGTAGTGCACACCTAACCTATTTAGGGAGACCCTACAGTTCTCAAACCTATGGCGCAAGTCCAGAAATTCGCAGCCTAGCTCGTTAGAAAACCTTCGACGTCTTTGGTTCAGTCTTACCACTCGACTCAGAATCAAAGGGCCACGATGAGTTCTGGGGACAATGCTGCAAATTGTGAGCTTCGGTGAAATGCCACGTGCAAGGTTGGTCCTCTCATCCATCTCTACCAGTCGCTGGAATAACCCAAGAATGACCTCAGTGACCAGACGACCTGCATCATTTGTTCCCAAGTGCGCCACAGTCTGCAGATGGTTACACCATGATCCCTCTATGGGTGCCGGGATAGCCTCTTCAACATGCTGAATGAGAGCGCCAGGCATACACACTGAGTGCACCTGGTGTCCTTTCCTGTCCCTTGCTGCCATTTCCTCAGGAGTACCATCATTCGACGTACGTTCGAACTGCCGACGATTGTATACCGATAAACCTATCCTTTTGCATTTGCCTCCTGACACCGGACAAAACAGGTTTCCCCAAAAGAGGTAAAGTGGGTCACACTGGCTCGCAGTAGAAGCCCTTCAGCCAAAAGTTTCATTGACCGCATAATAACAATTAACACTCAGAAAAGCAACACTGAAATTTCTTATATACACTGGTCATAATGTTGTCTTCATATTTATAACAATGCACAGTGGCCCAAAAACCACAAATTTTCTTGAAATAAAGATTACCATAATGTATTTTAATCTCATTGATGCCACTGGAGCATTTATCACTTTTATTTTTAATGATGGAAAATCTCTCACTTAAGAGGATTATTTACATTTAATATCTCCAATTAATGTTAATTACCCTCACAACTGAAAGTTTCCTCATGTGCTCCCAACATAGGTAATTCTGCACAAAACAGCTTCCTAACGCTGGTCAAGAAGTAGCTGCACACTACAAAACGTATTTCATATTCATCATACTTACGCGTGGCATGTAGGTCCACCTTAAACGTAAAATTATGTGAACATGATATGAGTGATTCCAAAACGAGGTGCACGTAGGTGACAACCCGTACTCACGATTATATAGTAATTTCTATTGTTCGTGTATTACTTATGTTATAAAATCCATGTCTTTCACTGTACACTGATCAGCCGATATACGTGTCCGCGCTAATATGTGCCAATCCTCGCCGTTGTCACCCGAATATACACGGTGAAGAAAATTCGCGCACTCAGACTTCGCCTCGCGATTCCTCACATACTAGCAATACAAAAATGTCTCTGACAAAATTTCGGGCTCCGCATATTTCGGTCAGTAAAGACTGGCTATCTGACAACACTGTAATCACGTTTGCGGTAACTACTTCTGTCAGGAAACTGCAGCGATGCTGTGCAGTTGGTGCAATGGATAGCGTTTTGGTTTAGCTTACAGGAGGTCGAGGTTTCGATTCTGAGCGAACGCTCATTTGTTTTTATTTGCTAAAAGTAGGCTGCTTGGTACGATATCTGACGTCTTAATCTTTATACAGCGATAACAGTGGGTCTTCTTCAAAACATTTGCAGCTATGTACTACGAACAAAGAAATGGAAAAAGAATCCTTTTCTTAAGTAAGATTTTAAAGAAACGTTTTCCACATCGTGGACACGAATTGCTTAACACGACTGCATCTACTAGATGCCAAACTTGTTTTGTATGTACCCTCCCCCAAAGGTCCCATCGATTAATACGAACAATTATTCTTGCCACGTTGAGATACATTACACTTCGTTTGGGTCTTACGTCATCAGTGGGGCTAACAAAGAGCTTTGCAAATAGTTTCGATGTGCTCATTCGGAAAGGGTACGCAGAGAACAGGTTTGCAATCTAGTAGAACCAGTGGCACTAAACAGTTAGCCTCCATGACGTGCAAAAGGTTTTTCTAAAAGCTGATCAATGAAAACGATTCCACTTCTATTTCTGTGCTCGTAGTACGTAACTGCAAATATTTTGTAGAAGACCCACTTTAATCGCTTTATGACGATTAAAACGCCAATACCGTACCACGTGGACGACTTTTAGCAAATAAAAGCAGAAAAGCACCTACCTAGAATCGAACCATCGACCTCCAGCACCCTAACCCAAAACGCTACCTACTGCATCAACTGCGAAGACTGCTGCGTGAGTTAGTTAGCGAACATGTGACAACAGTGTTGCCAGTTTGCCAGTTTTTAACTTCCATAAACCGCCAGAAATATGCACAGGACGAAATTTAGTGACAGATATTTTTGTATTATCACTATGTGAGGAATCGCGTTGCGAAGTTGGAATGCACGAATTTTTCTTCAACCTGTATACTGTATTGTTTCTCTTTCAGTATTCTGTTTCTCATTGATTCCTTAAGTAATGTTAAACTTCTGTTCTGCTTGAGGATATCGTATGTCATACATCAGAGTGCGAAGCCTTATGGCGGAATTAAAAGAGGTTTGCTTCCATTACACGAATCGAATTACGTATTGGATATCTATGGCGGCAATATAAATTTTCCATGTCTGAAGAATGTTGTCTTCTGTGCTTATATTATATTTGGTCTGATGAACTATTCTTTTACTATGATTTTAACTGTGTATAATTATTGTATTGTGTTACTGTCCCGCCTAGAGGTGATCTACTCAAGTGAATCACGGAACATGGATGTCAGCGAGGAAAGAAAATTTATTTCCTCCTCTTGACACGTAATGATGGTGAAATGCAGTGGGTTGCATGAAAAGAAACAAAAAGAAGTATTTGTATAGCAAGCACCACCAGACAACTAGTCTGCCGGCCGGTGTGGCCGCGCGGTTCTGGGCGCTTCGGTTTGGAACCGCGTGACCGCTACGGTCGCAGGTTCGAATCCTGCCTCGGGAATGGATGTGTGTGATGTCCTTAGGTTAGTTAGGTTTAAGTAGTTCTAAGTTCTAGGGGACTGATGAGCACCGATGTTACGTCCCACAGTGCTCAGAGCCATTTGAACCAGACAACTAGTCTGATCACGACCCACAGATCGAAACATCGAAATTCCGTGGTAGGGAGCAGTACAATAATCGACAGTATGCAGTGATTCAGACCTCATCCCTTTCATCTGTATGCAAACTTCGCCACACACCGACATCTGCATACGAGATTCGCCACACGGCACCAGACTGAGCGCTCATGCATGTACAAATTAACACACAGCATTTCAACGAATTCCGACAGCCTCGCGACCAGTGGGAGTGCTATCGGCAGCTTTCCACCCGAGACCTGGCAAATCACTCGCTGGTAGTACCTTAGACAGAACGCAGTGTCACAAACGCTGTCGCTTGTAATTCCAACAGCTCAGTTAGCAGCCCAGTCCAATACAGTAGCGGAATAAGCAAAGACAGTGTGCCACTAAGAAATTTTACGCCGAAGAATTAACCTGTTGGGGCAACAATCCCCATACATTTGCCCACCATCTTCCTAGATGGAATAGCCTTAACGCTGAACACACGGCTTGCATCTGTTTAGTACTTAGCAACTATGCAAAATTTTTCGTTAATGTTCGCAGCGCCGAGCAGAGAGAAGAGCAAAGACGGTCTGAAATCATTTATGATCTCTGGGGAAAGTACAAGTTCTACATCTACATTTACATGGAGACTCTGCAAATCACATTTAAGTGCCTGGCAGAGGGTTCATCGAACCCCCTTCGCTATTCTCTATTATTCCAATCTCGTATAACACGAGGAAAGAATGAACACCTATATCCTTCCGTACGAGCTCTTATTTCCCTTATTTTATCGTGGTGATCGTTCCTCCCTATGTAGGTCGGTGTCAACAAAATATTTTCTCATACGGAGGAGAAAGTTGGTGATTTGAATTTTGTGAGAAGATTCCGTCACAACGAAAAACGCCTTTCTTTTAATGATTTCCGGCCAAAAGCCTTTTTCGTTTCTGTGACACTCTCTTCCATATTTCGCGATAATACAAAACGTGCTGCCTTTCTCTGAACTTTTTCGATGTACTCCGTCAGTTCTATCTGGTAAGGATCTCACACCGCGTAGCAGTACTCTTGAAGAGGTCGGACAAGTGTAGTGTAGGCACTCTCCTTAGTAGGTCTGTTTCACTTTCTAAAACGAAGTCTTTGGTTAGCCTTCCCCACAACATTTTCTACGTGTTCCTTCCAATTTAAGTTGATCGTAATTGTAATACCTAAGTATTTAGTTGAAATTACGGCTTTTAGATTAGACTGATTTATCGTGTAACCGAAGTTTAACGAGTTCCTTTCTGCACTTATGTGGATGACCTCACACTTTTCGTTATTGGGGTCAACTGCCACGTTTCGCACCATTCCGATATTTCCTCTAAATCATTTTGCAGTTTGTTTTGATCTTCTGATGACTTTATTAGTCGATAAACGACAGCGTCATCTGCGAACAACCGAAGACGGCTGCTCAGATTGTCTCCCAAATCGTTTATATAGATAAGGAATAGCAAAGGGCCTATAATACTACTATTGGGAACGCCAGAAATCACTTCTGTTTTACTCGATGACTTTCCGTCAGTTACTACGAACTGTGACATCTCTGACAGGAAATCACAAATCCAGTCACATAACTGAGACGATATTCCATAAGCACGCAGTTTCAGTACGAGTCGCTTGTGTGGTACAGTGTCAAAAGCCTTCCGGAAATCCAGAAATACGGAATCGATCTAAAATCCCTTGTCAATAGCACTCAGCACTTCATGTGAATAAAGAGCTAGTTGCGTTTCACAGGAACGATGTTTTCTAAACCTATGTTGACCGTGTCTCAATAGACAGTTTTCTTCGAGGTAATTCATAATGTTCGACCACAATATATACGTTCTAAAATCCTGCTACATATCGAGGTTAATTACATGGGCCTGTAATTTAGTGGATTACTCCTACTACCTTTCTTGAATATTGGTGTGACCTGCGCAACTTTCCAGTCTTTGGGTACGGATCCTTCGTCGAGCGAACGGTTGTATATGATTCTTAAGTTAAGCTAATGCATCAGCATAGTCCGAAAGGAACCTAATTGGTATACAGTCTGGACCAGAACTCTTGCTTTTATTATGTGATTTAAGTTACTTCACTACTCCGAGGATATTTACTTCTACGTCACTCATGTTGGCAGCTGTTCTCGATTCGAAGTCTGGAATATTTACTTCGTCTTCTTTTGTGAAGGCATTTCAGAAGGCTGTGTTTACTAACTCTGCTTCTTCCCAGTTATGGGCGCTCACAATACCAATATCTGTTACTGTTAACAGATCAAGAGAAGGTCACATGAATACCGATGAAACGAGATATTTGTTAAAATTAATTCCCTCTCCCAGTTGTGATTCCTGGTTAATTGACGAGTTCATTGTATATGTAGTAACTGAATGTGAGAAGAAACTGTAGTAAGTTTAAAATATAACTGTGAAGTGTATACTCTGACGGAAAAAAATCTCAGCACCAAGAAGAAGTTGTGCAACATAAACGATAGTTAGTAGGCATCTTTCAGCATCTGCAAGATTTCGCGCCAGTAGCATAAGAGTGGCACTAGTAGCGCTACTGTGAAGATTCAAATCGTATTTATATTAAATACAAACTATAACGGCTGTGAGCTTCAGTTACCTTTGAGACAGAACGTGGTGAGTTGATGTTTGTGAAGAATGCCTTTAAGGAAACTCAGACCCCAGTATCAGCACGTCACCGAGTTTGATCGATGTTATGTAATACGGCTACAAGAAGCTGTATCTTCGACTGATGACCTCAGCAGTTGAGTCCCATAGTGCTCAGAGCCTCAGAGCTGTATCTTCCTTCGGCGATACTGCATAGAGAGTTGGTAGGAATGTAGCCAATGTAATGATTACTGGCAAGCAATGTACCAATGTACCGGGGTCCAGTCGGCCACGTGGCACCAACGACAGGGAAGACTATCGCGTTCAGCGTATGGCACACATTCCACAGACGTCGACCTAGCGAGGTGGCGCAGTGGCTAGCACACTGGACTCGCATTCGGGAGGACGACGGCTCAATCCCGCGTCCGGCCCTCCTGATTTAGGTTTTCCGTGATGTTCCTAAATCACTCCAGGCAAATGCCGGGATGGTTCCTTTGAAAGGGTACGGCCGGCTTCCTTCCCCATCCTTCCCTAATCCGATGAGACCGATGACCTCCCTGTCTGATCTTCTCCCCCAAACAATCCAAAATCCACTGACCTCACACCACAGGCATTTGCGACATCAGTAGTGCCAATCGGGACAGGGTGGATGTCTGTTGTATTCTCTGATGAAAGCTTGTCCTGCCTCGTGGCACTAATGGCCGTGTGTCGGTTAGGAGACCAGTAGAGGACCTGCAACCACCCTGTCTGCATACTAGAGTCCATTGCCGGAAGCCTTAGCATTTTAATAAGAAAACAGTTGTCGGAATATTGCGAGCTTTCGCACACAAAACAGCGTGACATGGATTGAACAAGCCCATGGCAGGCTGAAAGTGAGTGAAACTATGATGTTCTGAACCGTTAGACCTTTCTACATCTTTCTTGAGTGAAATATATCCAGGTTAAAACATTTCTTGGTGAATCCTTAGTGTGCTCACGAGAATGCAGAGCTCACAATGTACACGGTACCGTAATTCAACGCCATCCCTCACTCCATGTGTTCATATTTTAAAGTAAAATTGGAATTGCACGTATAAGCACTATACATTTCACACGCATCGTAGGTGGAACTACTTGACAGAGAATGCTTAATGTACAGAAGCAAATAATCGCTCCCCGAATGCATCATTAGCGACTGGAATTGTCAAAGGAAGAACTAGCATTTATATACGATGTACTCCACTACATGCTGTGTGAAGGCTTGCAGAGTACACGTAGTCACTTTTTGAGATCTTTAGTTTGTCACAAGCAGCCTGAAAGTATTTAGCTTGGAATAATTCGACAATTTCTCATGTTTAGAAGTACGTTAAAATCCAGTCATATCTCCTATAAACAGAAAGCGATCTAAAGTTCAGGGCAACGTCGTAACTTTTAAGCGATGCCTTAAATAAATTGTAAGTGTTTTGCATTGTACATAGAACATCTAACATCTCCAGCAGATCTATAGTGGTACTATCCATCGAGGTTTAATTCAGAGCCAATTACCTTAATGTCGTTATAAGGGAGATTAACACAGGTACTTTATGTACAGACCTCGCGAGAGTAGATCTGTGATATTGTCTTAAGGAGTAGGACAGTCGAGGTACTGAGATGTCCTTTTTGTTGTTTCGGTCACTCAATATCTCTAAGATCACAGTTCGTAAGCTAACCAAAGTAGCATGAAAGTCTTGCCGTCGCAAATGGTACAAAGAGCTCTAGATGTGGAATAGTATCAACTTCGATCGATAAAAGTCTCGTCCAGGTACATACTTGATGAACAATGAAAACTGTCACTGATTTGTGATAGCTGATAGATGGTAGCGTTGTAAATCCATTCGGAAGCGTCGCAGTCGATGTGTAGCGAATTAAATGTCGCATGTTTCCTTGTAAATTCTGAATCATTTTTGATGAATGTGGGTGTCATTACTTCAACAACACGCTAGCGTTGGAAGCCTTTTGCTTGTCAAATTTGTGATGTATACCTGGTGTGACGTGGAACATTCTTTTTAGAGGTTTCATACAGATACTCAAAGTAGAGCATTTCCTGCAACTCGTGTATACATTACCAAGAACCTTACACCAAGTGGTATACAGTTAACGCCTTGCGTAGTAGGAGTTTCATAACTGCACGTGTCAGACACTAAACTGCAGATGTCCCACATCCCAATATACACAAACCACACACATATCAAACGTTTCCATTGAATTTCTAAACCATTTTTGATTAATGTAGGTGTGATCCCTCCTACAGCACAAATGTATTGGAAATCATTTTCTGGCCAAGGTAGCAGATGGACATGCTACAGTGGTCTGATTTACAGGACGTTCCACATAGAAGCTTAGCGCTTCTGACAGTTCGAGCATGCAGACGAACCAGTCCTACAGCGGTTTCCCCAAGAAGTATCTGCCATCGTATGTTTAAACATAACTCCCGTAAATAACAGGTTTTGAACACACGTCCATTAGTGTTCCAGATGCATTCGCATCAGACTAAAGTGATGGCTGAAACATCAATGTGTTTGGTCCTAAAGCTACTATAGCATGATTCAGTCTTGTACCACAGTAAATTATGAGGATTCTTGTGTGAGAAAATGCGCTACAGTAGTTCTTAAAGATGAGATGGCGATTCATACTACAGTTTCCAGTATGGGTTCCCACCTAGGTAGTACAGTAGTAGTAGTAGATTAATAAACGTAGATTCTCAACTAGGTGCAACACATTGACGACAAAGCTTTTGAT